>NC_032016.1:4673790-4676938 GCF_001865875.1 Lupinus angustifolius
TATATATATATATATTGATCTATAATTGATATGTTTTTATTGAATATTTCAGGAAAATGTGCATTCCACCCAGTAGCATCCAAAAGTCTAAGTCATCTTCGGGGGATGTGAGCTCAAAGCCATCTACTAGAGATGTGAGCTCAAAGAAGACTACCAACTATTGTACTCAACTGATGGAGCATGTACAGAAGATGGGAGATGATATGATAATTATATCAATTCCTAAGGAATTCTACGGGGATAATGTTGATGAATACGTTGGCATGAGTGAAGTCCGGGATGTATATAAACATGATTGTATAGGTGCAAGTGCTGTATGTATATATATGAGGTAAATTATGTATTCTTAACTTCTCATTTATGCATGGTGGTGCGTTATAATTAACTAACATTTGCGTTATATATATTATGTACTTGTATGAAAATTTTATTAAGGTAAATAAGAAAAATGTGATGTTTATATCCCCACACCTTACGACTTTGACGTCGCACAAAAAAAATGAGATTGAGGAAAAACAGAACAAATTACAGATAATCTCATCCATCATAAAGAAGATGCAGAATTATTTCTTCCACCTTTTAATACCGGGTGAACATTTTGTAATTGTCTTTTATATTTCTTTCTTTAATATATATCTTAACATTTCCTAACCATGTACATATGTTTTGTTAGGCAACATTAGGTTTTGGTTGCCATCAATCGGGTCAATGAGAAATATATTACTTTGACTCATTGACACGTGGTGATATGAACAACTACGCCGTTATGAAAGATATGTTTTCTAAGTAAGTGGACTACTCATTTAGACTTTTAGTTAGACTTTCACTTTCCTAGTTGTTTATTAATTAAGTACATTTTCTATTGTATAGTGTGGTGAAAGTTTACAAATTGAATAATCGTGGTAGAAACAAGTTACCAAATCCCAACAAAATCAAGTGGACTGGTATAAAGGTATTGACACAGATCATCTCAAACAATTATATGTGTAATGGCCAACTAATGTTATGCTTATATGTTTACTTCATTTTAATTGTAGACCTTTGCCAAACAAACCAGGTAGATTGCATCTCTTACGTGCTGAAATTCATGAAGGAGATCATTAAGCACTGACCAACTAATGAAATCAAGTTTGTTGGCAAATCATATACAGATGACCAAGTCAACCACATTAGAGAACAATGGTCAAAGTTTGTACTTAGTTTAGTAGATTAGTTTTGCACAGATTGTAGCTTAGAGAATTCAATTAATGTTCAATGTAATGTATATGATTTGATCTATGTAATATATGTTTATGTAAATAGTGTAATCAATGTTCAATATATAAATTCAGTTGAAATTCAGTTGTGTTCATATAGTTGTCATTTGGTGTTTCTGTATGCATTCATTTTGTTGTTATGTTCTGTTTCTGTATGCATCAGGGTATTTTATGTTGTGTGCGTAACTTTGTAGAATTAGGAATAATGATCTTCGACAAGGCTTTTGTATTATTGTGTTGTTATACCCATACAACAACGCTTTTTTAACTGTGCGCTATTGATTACGTTGAATTCAACAACGCATTCTCAAAAAACGTTGTTGAATACTTATCTCTCATTCATTCTCTTTTAGACATATAACAGCACATGCGGTAAGAAGCGATGTCGATATGATCAAAACTACTTCATCTGCAATTAATTGCTTAACAAAGTGCTTAATCGATTAATTGCTTGAATGTTATTTATTGTCATTATTAATTGTTATATATATTTAATTAATTGTCATTAATTGAATGTCATAACGTAATTACTAATTTGAATTTCATTAAAAACAATAAATTAGTAAAAAAATTATTATATCTTCCACAGTGTTTCCTTAAGATTGTGCTGTGGAACACTTACCTTCATATTTGTATGGGGAGTTTTTCCATATCGTTTCCTTTAGGTTGCACTGTTGATTAGGTATCATTGACAGTAATGTCTTCATTATGTGTTGTTGAAGATACTATCAGACCTTAAAAAATTAAAATGTTCCACCATTCTCACACATTCATCAACAATCCCAAACTTATTTACTCAACAGCGAAACACATTTACTCTCAAAATCGACCTCGAAAATCATTCAAACTCAAAATCATTCACTCATTCAACACCGAAAATCATTCACTCATTCAACACGAAAATCATTCAACTCCGATTTTAAAAATCCTTCACTCGTTTAACCTCGAAATCATCATTTACACATTCAACACCGAATTGAAAGTGAGTTTTTCTTATAGTTATTTGCCTTTTTAATTACATTATATTTACCTTGTATTGAGTTATAAATATTTTTCTTATAAATGAGTGAAAGTGATTTAACTCATTTAGCTTGTATTGAGTTGTGGTTTTCGACTCATTTAGCTTACATTATGAGTTAGGGTTCCGATCATAATAATGCATTTGCTCTACTTGGTGAGCTTAACTCCAAGCCTTAGGGATTTATGCTCATTATATTTTTTGTTAATAGAAAATGGATCCAAAATAGATGAGTGTCAATTGATTGACGAAGGAGTATGAAGAAGGAGTGAAATCATTTGTTAGGTTTGCAATTGAGAATGCTGAAAACCCTAATAGAATTGTATGTCCTTGCTTAAGATGTTGTTACTCAAACCGAATTACTCCAAATGAGTTAAAAGGTCATTTAGTTTGTCATAGTATTGATCCAAGTTACACATGTTGGACAAGACATGGTGAGATGAGAGACGTTATGGATTGTGATGATGAGATGCATATGAAAGACAACTATACAAATGCATATGAAGACGATCGTTTCGAGAAAATGACAAACGTTGTCGAAGAGGATCTTCATGATTGTCCTGAGATATTTCAACGGTTGATAAGTGATGTTAAGAAATTATTATATGATGGTTGTACTAAATTCACAAGATTGGCAGCGGTGTCAATGTTGTATAAGTTGAAATCTGTTAATGGATGGACCGATAAGAGTTTCACTGACTTGCTTGCACTTCTGAAGGATATGTTGCCGAAAGATAATGTGCTCCCTTCTCGAACCTATGATGCAAAATAAATGTTACGCTCCATAGGCATGGACTACACTAGGATACATGCATGCTTCATTAAAGTTTTGTCCTAAATGTAATGCATCATGATATAAGAAGGAATACTCAAT
>NC_032016.1:4677038-4677745 GCF_001865875.1 Lupinus angustifolius
TGACATAGACATATATTTGGCTCCATTAATTGAAGACTTGAAGAAAATGTGGGAGACAAACATAAATGTATATGATGCGTATAGGGAATAAAGCTTCAACTTGAGGGCTTTGTTGTTCGGCACAATCAGTGATTTCCCTACATATGGTAATCTGTCTGGATATAGTACAAAATGACATTTTGCATTTCCTGTATGTGAAGATAATACTTATTCAATGAAGTTGGAACACTATAAGAAAAATTTATTCCTTGACCATCGTAGATTTTTGCCTTTAGATCATCACTATCGATGATGGAGAAAAGCATTTGATGGAAACAATGAAGAAGGTTGTGCTCCTTTGCCGTTGACAGGTGACCAATTATTTCAAAAGCTAAAGGGTTTGAATACTAACTTTGGTAAACCTTTTGCAAAAGAAATTGTCACAAAGGGGTGGAAGAAAAGGTCAATCTTATTTGAATTGTCATATTGGAGTTCATTATATGTAAGACATTTCCTCGATGTTATTCATATTGAAAAAATGTGTCTGAAAGTCTCCTTGGTACTTTACTCAATGTCCCTGGTAAGACTAAAGATGGCTTGAATGCAAGGTTGGACTTGGTTAGTATAGGAATAAGAAAGGAATTGGGGCCGATAATGAAGGGAAAACGTACATTTCTACCTCCAGCAACTTATACTTTGTCGAGGAAGGAGAAAATGAAATTTTGTAA
>NC_032016.1:4677845-4717385 GCF_001865875.1 Lupinus angustifolius
CATCAAAGTAAAAAATGCAAAATAGTGGTGTGACTCTTGTTGCTCGAACTTTACACATGTCAAGTGCAAAAGATAGAAACCCAATATGTGCGAACATGTCATACTTTAGAGTGATTGAACGCATATGGGAATTGGATTACACAATGTTTAGGATGCCGATTTTTTATTTTATGTGGGTTGATAACAACAATGACTTCCAAGTTGATGAGTTAGGGTTCATGCAAGTGATTTTAATAGGCCAGAATATAAAGATGAGCCATTTATTCTAGCATCACAAGCTCAAAAATATTCTGTGTTAGTGACCCAGCTGATATGAAATGGTCCATTGTTTTTTTAACTAACAAAATAATCGTCAATAATATTTGATGAACAAGAATATGAAGATATTGATGAAGATGGTATTTTTTTGGGACATATCAGTCGCGTGAGGGCGGACCAACTACGGATGATGATTTATATACAAGAGATGATCATGATGAAGGGTTTTGGGTAAATCAATATGCTCCTCCGGATAAGGATGACCCTAAAAGACAAAAACAATAAAAGAAAATGAAAAAATAGATGCAAGTAGCCTTTGTATAACTTTGATGTTTGTAATTTGTATAATATTGTTTCTTTGTAATTTGTGTAATTTTTTTATTTGTAATTATGTACTCTGTCAAAACATAATTAACATGATATTCATTGTTTGTATTTTGTATTGTATTGATGTTTAATAAAATAAACTTATGGCCTGTATTAATGTGTTTGTGCTGTTGAGAATGTCTGTTCTGCTAAGAAATGTATTTGCAGGTATTAATTTATACAAATCAACAGCGAATTTTAGGGGAAGTCGTAGCATGCGTTGTTGTAAAGGATAAATACAACATCAGTTTTTATAGAAAGCATTGGGGTACATTATCAATACAACATCGCTATGCATGTGATGCACGGTTGTATTAAGGTGTTGTTTGAGAAAATTTATGAATAATACAACAACGCTTTTCTGTTATTGCGTTGTTAAATATATGAACTTCAACAACGCAGGTAGAAACGCTGTTAATAAGACCTATAAAATGTGTTGCTTATTTAAGACTACATGATGACAACGCTTTGTGGACGATGCACTGTTGTATTGATCCACTATATGACAACGCTTTGTGGACGATGCGCTGTTATATTGATGCACTATATGACATCGATTTTTATGTGGTGCTTTGTGGTATATAATCAATACAACAGCGTTTGTGAAGCGCTGTTAATAATGACCATATACTACTATGGTCAAACAGAAAGCGCCCGAAAGCACTGTTATACATCTAAATTAAGCGTTGTTGAACGACAACTCTAGCGTAGTGAATATTGGGTCACAATATTTGATCCAATACAAGAATATCTTTGCATACTACTAAAGTACAATAAATATATGCTCCTAAAACTTTTGGTAATAAAATTTACATGTTACCTTTTTTTTTTTTTGCTATCAGTAATTTTAGATATACATGATCACTATACTGATAACTAAACATCAGGGATAAAGTCCCCTAGAATAACTACATGAAATGTGAATGCCTATATTGAAATAGAGAAAATGTATTTTAACCTTTTCTCATTCCATTCTCCCGTCTTCTCATTTCTTTGCAAGGCATTTTAATTATGAGTCTCCTCTTGTATAAAATCAATCATGAAAAGTTAAAAATTTCTTTTAGAAACGTGTATTTATTGTACTAGAGCATACACAATTGTTCTGGAAGACAACTTTTTTTTTAACATACTTAACACAAAAACTTGCTACAAATTAGTGTAAGCTTTAATTTGTGCTGATCTAGTTCACTATGTAATGATCATATTTCTTCATATAATATAATAGCCAAAAAATAATATATGAGTGTAATATATATGTGATAACAGTATAAAAATATATATGCGATAACAATATAAAGATATATACATAGTTAGTGCATTATCTATCATTCATTTAGGTTTTTGTAAGAGTGAAAATGATTGACTAATGTAGTGATTATGTAAAAACTCTTACACTGTTACTATGTACATTTTTTCCTCATAATATATTATGCATATGACACTGATTTGAGTATCATGCCCTACATATGCTCTTGTTCCTCCAAAACAAATCTTTATATATTTATGCTTTAGGCTTATGTACGTATAGGGTTTATAGGAGTTCTTCAATGGGGGAGAAAGGTCACCAATCATCATTAGCACATCTTCAATGACTTGAAAAATCATTTGAATAATTTCTTTCAAAAATATCCCAGGCCATTCTTAATTATGGGAAGTCAAACTGCAGAATAATTATATTAATGAGGCCATTCTTAATTATGGGAAGTCAAACTGCAGAATAATTATATTTAATCATTAAACAACCTTTGATATTATTCAAGTGCGAGGAGACAAACCAAAACGAGCTTTTTTGCTTTCCCCAAGTGCTTATTTTCTTCAAAGAACATTTTTTTCTTCAAATATAATCAAATTATGTTTATTTTATATTTGATTCGATTAGGATCTTTAATCAGTATTTAATTTTGCCACAGTATTAGTGGTACATGTTTGATTCCCTTAAGTAAGGTTTTGGATTTGAGTCTTGTGAATGAAAAATATCCGCTAGGAAAGTTAACTACACATACTTGTAAATATTTCTAACTCAGATATGATTGTCTCAAGTGTGAGAATATTTATGAAAAACAAAAAAACATTATTACTTTAGTCATGTTATTAGTAATGAAGTCATTTTATAAGAAGACTTAAATGGGCTGTATAGTAAAAAATATAATATTTCAATAAGCGACCTTATAATTATTTATACAAGTATTTGATGTTTAAGATTCTATGTCTAGAGTTGAAGTTGGACCAGATTGGGAACAAGAAACCTAGTGAATGAACTAATCTTTTGTCTCTGAACAACTATTTTTCTCTTCAAAAAGATATTGCCCTCCATGAGATAGAAGAATCTTTGTTAAAATGGTAGGAGGCATAAAAAAGATTTCTCGATTTATCAAGAAAGATGAAAGAAAAGAGTTTTATTTATTAAATATTGAATAGATTGATAACAAAATTACATTGAATCATTTATATAAAGGATAGAAAAACTAATTATCCTAACTAAACTAATTAACCAACTAACCAATGCTCAACTATTTTAACATTCCACCGCAAGCTGAAATGTATTAAGCATTCCAAGCTTGAAATAATTGTGTTGAACACGGTGATATACTCTAATACCTCTTCTTGCTGGTGAGCGAATCTTCGTCTCCCAATCTATGTGAAGCAATCTGACGCTTAACCACCATAGGGCAGAATCAACTTCATCCAAAGCTTAACCATCTATTTTGATAGAAGCTTAACCAACCAAACCAACCATAATGGATGAAAGAGAGAAAATGGATCTGAATTTCGATCTTAATATACTGCTTCAATGATATAAAATACACACCAAAGTATTGTGTGTTTAATGAGAGGTGTAAAGAAAATAGAGAAAAGAAAAAAAAAATATGGGGTAAGTAATAAAGAATATGAAAAGAACATATGTGCACCAAAGCTAAGACTTTCTGACAAATCAAAACCATTAGCTGGGTCAAAGGACTCAATGAAAATTAGGTGCACGAAGCAAATACCAAGATTTTCACTTTTGGGTCATATATGCATGGCCCTGGAACAGATATAGACACTTTGTGTGTAGGACCTAAACATGATTCCAGAGATGAAGACTTCTTTATTAAGCTGCAATGGATGCTATCCGAGATGCTAGAAGTAATAAAAGAGTTGCACTTTATTTCTTGATGAAGTTCTTGAATGAGTCTTGATAGTCCTCTTTCTTATTAATTCTCGATGGTATAAACTGGATTGAGCATTCTTCAATATATGATGAGAATTTAACCTCGGATGGATCAAGGAAGAAGAAAACATAAAGGAAGAAAGAATCAAGGAGTTCTTTGTCTGAGGATTCTGAATATGATAGATGAATTTCCCTTGATCAAACTCCAACTTCTTCTCACTTTGATGATTGATGCATGATGATGATTCTTTCTTGAATCTTGGAACAATAAAAGCATAAGCGGAAGTGATCAAAATAATAATTATTGCTCTGATACCATGTTAAAATGGTAGGAGGCATGAAAAAAGATTTCTCGATTTATCAAGAAATATGAAAGAAAAGAGTTTTATTTATTGAATATTGAATAGATTGATAACAAAATTACATTGAATCCTTTATATAAAGGATAGAAAAACTAATTATCCTAACTAAACTAATTAACCAATGCTCAACTATTTTAACAATCTTTTGTCTCTGAACAACTATTTTTCTCTTCAAAAAGATATTGCCCTCCATGAGATAGAAGAATCTTTTGTCTCATTTATTTATTTTTGATTGGATATACATTCTAATGAATATATTTATTAGATATAATTTTTTTGAAAGGTAAAAATTTATTAAAAAAGGAATAAAGATACACAAAAAAAAAGGAACAAAATACAACAAGTCAAGTTACAACTCCAAAAGGAGTACAAAAGGCAACGACAAGCACTGAAACCAAATTGGGGTTTAACAATAACACTTCAAACAAATAATTGGGTTGAAGACCTATTCAAATCAAGACATAGAGAAACCTTTGATTCAATTTTTTATCCAAAACCATGCCTTGAACTTTATCTCATCGAGCAACTCCTACATATTCTTTCTCTTGTTATTAAAGATGATATCATTTTTACACAACCATGAGCACCAAATTCCAACCATCCAAATCATGGAACCAACACCTATCGTCGGACGACCCTTCATAGGAATAAAATGATGAAAACAATGAGACTTGGCTGAAGAAAGTAACACCCCCGTAAGCCACAACCGCCTATAAAGAAATTGTCAAACTCGATAAGAGAAGTAACAAGAGAAGAAAAATGATCTATAGTCTCCTACTCAGACTAACACCATGTAAACAAAACATCATTGTTATCAAGAAAGTTGACTCTCATCTTAACTAGGTTCCACTTACTTGAATCTTATTCAAGATAATTCTCCAAGCAAGCATGCATGTCCTCAAAGGGGCCCAAAATTTTCAAACTATATTCCAGAGTGCACAATCCTCACCACTAACCTCTTCCACTTGTCAGAGGACTTTATATGCCGACTTGACTGAATAGCAATGGGAAGCTTTAAAAGTCCAAATCCATTTGTCTACCCCATCAACTTTCAACTGAATCCTACTCAAAATCCCCATAAATTCCTCAAGCGAATGTTTCCTATTCAAACAACTCTCATCTCCACGAAAGTTGTGAGATCCATAATTATTGGATATAATTGATAAATTTGAATTTATCCACTATTAAAACAATATGTTGAATTATATCCATTAAAATATATATATTAACTTTAATGTATAAATTTATTTTTCTTAGATTTGTTGGATTGAGAATTTTATCACTTTTAAATAAAAATATTTAAAGTAAGTGTCATTTATTTTTAATTTTTTTTAACCATACTATTTAATTACTTGATATTTAATAAGGTAAAATGATATATAGAAAATTTTATGTTGAGAGGTATTTTCTACACAAATCTTTCTAATAATATTTCGGTAATAATCCGTTACCCTTCTTAACGGCCAATAAGTTAATTGGGTGAAGTGTATTTTTTAAACAAATTTGGGGTAGAGTATATTTTAGTAAAGCTTGGAGTGGTGAAATGTAATATACTTTCTTTCTTTTTTGGTTAAAGTTATTAATCACTCTATGTAGTTTTTTTGTTTGTTTAAGTAAATAAAATAAACTGGCCATGTTAAAGTTGATAGATTTTTTCAGTCCTGTTAAACTTCCCTCATGATCCAATAAAATGAAAACTTTAATCACCCTATTTCGCTTTAATTTCTGGCCTTGAAGGCTCAAAAGGCAACACAAATTTGTTATCGATTGACGGCTACAAATAGTTATATACCTTGATTTTTTTTGTAGATATAATTATACACCAGATAAAGATGTATATTTTGATAATGTTACAGTTTTTATATTGTTATTGTATTATCTATTATTCATTTATTCATTTTTAATTATCATTATCTCTAAAAAAAATAATTCAAATGAATGACATATAATTTATTGGCTAAATATAAATATTTATACTGTCCGTACAAATATATTACACTCATTATGATAAACCTTATTCTTTCTTGGTGCATATCACTTTACTCCACTTGGGACACAGAACTACCAACTCACATTTATTAATGAAAAAATGGAGATAATGGATAAATGTATGGAAGGTAGAATAATTGACACGAGAGATAATCCTTATCCAAGTAAAATGTCAAAGTTAAGTGAGATATGCAATTTCTACGTAATAGTATAAACATTTATTTATATATATATATATAAAAATATATATATATAATTAGTATATCATCCATTATTTATCTATAATATTTATATTTAAAAATTACTAATAATTAAATTTAGATATAAATAATATAGTAACAATGTTAAAAAACTCTTACAATAAACATTTTTTTTACTACATATGATATTGTCTTTACATTGAAAGAGTACAATCCCCCTAATCAACACTTTGTTTGAATAATAATGTTAATAACAATGACAATGATGAAGACATTTCAGCAACTGGGCTTAAAGATAATATATAAAAATATTCGTGCACCCCATGGCTGTTGGAAGAAAAAAGGTTCATTCTTCCCAACTATGATAAATTTATCATGTGTTATATTCTCACAGGCGAGCCATAATATTTTGCTATTATTACTTCCATATATAAAGCCATAAATGACCATGTGATTAAATTCTCACAGGCCAGCCATGATAAATCTAGCACATGCCCCCTTGATTAATTAATTTAAAAAAAAGACTAAGCTCTTGTTTTAATTTTCTTACCCAGTTGTATATAATCAAATTAGAGAAATGATCATGTGATTAAATTCTCATTGTTCATTCTTCAAAAAAATGTAATATAAATTAATGAAAGATAATGTACTGACTTTATATAAATCTTTATAATTATGGATAGTGCATACACATTTTTACTCATGAAATTAATACAAGTAAATCAACAATCCAATTGAACAAAGAACACATAAAAACTGAGGTAGAAGACTGACATAAGTAATACCAATGGTTCTATTTCTACATAAAAGCAGACAAGGAGGGTAACATACATATCAATTGGGAAAGGAAAGTGAAAGGAGTTGTTTTTGTTGTGCCTAAATTCCAAGACATAATTAATGAAACACAAAACTTGGAACATATAACAGATATACTAAACAACATGATGCAAACCCAAGAAATTAAAGGAGAATAAAATTAAGCCAAGCATCAGACTTGCCTAGAGGGAACATATATATTATTTTATATATTCCTCAGGTATCTACTTCGTTTCTTCTTGTTGTATTATTTGGCCATGGATCCAACAACAGCATGAACCCCAGAAGAAAGTAGTTGTAAGGTGATGTTGTTTTCAACCTTAAGAGGCTCATCATCATCTTTCCCGCAGAATTATTAGAAGGGGGAGAAGAAGTAGTAACAAGGAGTTGAGGGCGAAAGAGAACCTTATATACATGGGACATTGTTTTCATAAGTAGACGGATGGAAAAAAAATGATTTTTTAAGTTGTGGTTACTCTAAGTATACTATAATTAATTGTGAACATGATTATAATTGTAATTGGAGAAAAATATGATCTACGTCAAGGAAAATATGATCTTATTATTGTAATTGTAATACCAACTATAAAATGAAGGCACATCTATTATTTCATAAAATATGTTAACTTTATATACGTCTTATTCTATAAAACAATATATTTTGTGGAATAACAAATGTGATTTATAAAAAAAAGTAGCTAGATGGGATTTGCAAAATTTATTCTAATGCAATTTAAAAGAGAATTCTGAACTTTATTATATCATTCTACTTAATAAATAAACTTAAGGAGAGGACATTGAAATAATAAAACCTTGTCTGCCAACTTTAACTGGGACCCAAGGCTTGTTATTATTCAATTTTATAACCATAACCTTTCCATTTCTATTCAATTTTTCCAAAATTTCAACTCTATCCAAATTCATAACTTATTCAAATGAATTGGCACCTGGCTGTTTAATCTTCTTCATCAGTTATTAGGAAAGAACAACATATTATCTATGATTATTTCTTGTTTTAGAACTTTGGTGTATTTACGTTGAAGGTCATGTGTGTGGATGATGTTCCTAAAAACCTTGACATTCGATTTTAACGAATCTTCTAATACTTGGTCAAAGTTAATAATTGCGTTAATTATGGTTGTAATAGTTCCAAACACAAAACACTAGTAGTACGGAACTACTCATAATCTAAATGAATAATCCACATTGAATGAAACTTAGAGGGGTGGTAGCCCTTACCAAGAAAAACTCCACAATATCCATACCATTTAAACATCAACTTTTATACATGTTATATAAATAGTTATATGTAAAATATTTATTTATTTTTATGTGAATATTATAATATATATACAATCCTTCCATATTTATTTATACTACCTATGAAATTTTGACAAGTTCTTCAGAGTGTTATTTGAACTATGAAATCTTGTAAGAGTTTAACATTTTCACATTCTATTTTACTAAATTATTATAAATTAGATTCTAACTATTCAACCTCAATGTAACTTACTCCCCTAGTGCATCACACGGCCATTATAATTATTATTTTTATTATACTATTTTCCTAATTAATTAGGTGTTTTAAAAGCATGATTTATATATTATTTAATTTTTTTAAATCTTAACTTCACTTTTAAGATTTCCAAGTTATAAAGTTTAAAAAAATAATTTGATATATATTTGTTAATGTTATAGGAAATTATAAACTATAATCTATTATCATTTTAAAATTTGTAGTAAATACTCATTTCATTCCTTCATGTTTTTTACCTTACCACTTTAAGTTCTCAAAAATTAAAAAACTCAAAATGGTCTAAAAAATTTCAAATATAGGTCAAATTAGTCTCTATTAGGTGTTATAAAACATGCTAAAAATAACTAATTTGCCTAGTTTTTCAATTTTTGAGAGACTAAATTGGTAAAGTCGAAAAACACGAGAGACTAAAACGAATATTTACTCTAAAAATTAATAATATTACCAAAAATAAAATTAAGGATGTGTACTCATAATTTTTAGAGTAAAACATTAGTTCTCCCAAAAATTAATCATCAAATATGTCTTCCAAAATTAAAAAATACCACCAAATTGATATTTTACTCATTTTTTTAATATGTTTTAAGTGTTTCTTGATAAGATGTTCAACAAATTGAAAAGGAGTAAAAAAAGAGGTCATTCTATGGTGAGAAAGAGTTGAATGCCTTCAAAATTTAATATTCCAAAGTTTGTAGAATAATCTTTTAGTTGTTTTTTCAGCCTTTTTAATGCTTAATTAGCAAGGCTAGGTAGGTTTTCACCTCTGTTTTGCAAATCTGCGGATCCATTAGATTTCCATAGAAAGCCCAGACGATGAGTTAAAAAAGAGAGCACCAAGTTGAACCTTGAAAAAATAACGCACGTGCTATACTCTTATTAATGTTCACTAACGAGTTATAGTTGTTTATGCAGAATAAAGTAAAACATGAAAGCAATTATAAGGAACTGCAGAGATAGAAATGGTTGTCAAAAAATAAATTGATTTGACAATGCCCATAAAATGTGTTTGAAATCTAATGTTTCAGAATTGTATAGTTAGTGGATTTGACAAAATTCCTATACGTCTAGGTACAAAATCTTATTCTATGCAAAACTATGAACTGAGAAGTGACGAGATCAAATAAAAATGAATAACAAATTCATGGAAAAAAGCTTACTCCCACCCCAAAAAAACTTTATGTGTTGCACCACAGGATGATCTGAATTGTGTCACCCCCTTTTGAAACTACTAATAAGTGAATTTGGTATGTTAAATACAATGACTTGTTTCTGAGACAACCAAATTCTAAGAATTGAGCATTCCAGATATAACATCTTAACTGAATGTGACTTAATATCTTGATGGAGGACCCAGCAATCAATTCTGCTATGAAATCTGTCAATCTGGGCGTGGCAACAAAAAGCTAAAGCCTGAGTTTTCACGAATTAGTGGCGGGGGATCTATGTCAGCGATATCCATCTGTTCCATCGACTTTGATATGTCATCAACAGAAAACGGAATGCTGCAAAATAGATGCTTCCAAATGGTTAATGTTACATACGATGTGGTGACATAGATTTTTACAAACAAATACAAGCCTGTCAAACTAGTATGTTCTTCTTCTACATATAACTATTCAGAATGTAAACTTGCAATGGGCTCAGTCCAATAACTATGGTTATAAGCATAGTAGTTTCTATTGTAACATGGCAGATTTGTCTCTACTCTCTGTGTTTGTGTTTGTTATTCTAGGAAAGAGGATATGAAGATAAAACTCAATTCACTCAGTTCTTTCCCTGACAATATGTATAAGGTGAAATCCATTTTGTTGTTACAGAGATAATTACTTTGAACTGATACCAAGCAGTTGACATTTAAAAATAATTAAAGTCAGGGATCATATTGCGTTGCTCTTAAAGCAACCCCAATCCTTGGGACTGCGACAAGCTTATTTCAGTTTTTATAATATTTATTTTGTATTTGGTTCCGATTAATCACTACTATAACTTAGTAGTAAAAATTTGGTAGAGCACTGATACAATATGAGTAAAATCAACTATTAGTGAGAGTTTTATAAGCAAAAGGAAAAGCTGAACATCACATGGGCTAACGATATTAGGCTTACCTTGAATCATCATCCAACAGGAAAGAATTACTAACTGCATTATTTGAATCTTCAGTCATCAACACTCTCATATTGGATATGACCTAGATGAAAACATGGATAAAGCAAAGCTCAAAACAGATTCTCTGCACATGCCTTCTATGTGAAGTTATCATATTACTTCCTGGCATAAATGACTTCAAACATAGATTGAGTAAAGGTTTGCTGCAATAACTTACATCAGGGGAGACACTATGCGTGCCATACTTGTCATCCCAGTACATGGTGCTAATCCGATACAGCTGCTGTATACTAAGGACCTGTAAACACGGAACTGAAAATGGTAACTATTCTGCAAAATTTTGAATCTCCAAGGACAAAGAAATATTTATTTTACTTACTGGGCATAGATCATGACTTATTTCATCCAGAGTTTTCTTCGGTTTCTGATGTATGACCTAAATGGAGATAAGGGAAGATCAGTTTACCATGTTTTCAAATCTGACCATTAGAAGGGTCAAGGGGGAAAGGAATGTGGTATGCAGCTAACAATAGATAGATACCAGAAATCCAATAGCCTGTCTAATATGTTTGAGCTCATCCCAAGCTGAACCAGCATACTGCATTTGTTTTTGGCATTTTGGAGAAAGAAGGGGAAGGGTCTTTAGTATATGTACATTATTAAAAAGAACTACAAAAAATAACAGCAACCTAAAGTTAATGCACCTCATCTGTTGCCTTATAACACCAATGCTCCAATTCAGCCAAACCAGCCTTGACATATTCTCCATTACTAAATGAGCAGCACTCCCTTCTTAATAGAAGACTGTAATATAAAAAGAATATGTGAGATGATAAAAATGGGAATTCTGATTTACAGAAGTGAGAGGAGCCCTTAGAAAGGGAAACTGGAAGTGCATAACAAACTAACCTATTGAATAATTGTACATTGATGAAAGAAAAAATTTGTGTGAAAACCTTACGAACCAAAAATGGGGGGACCTGCCAAAATTAAGCAGAAGTGAGGGAATAAAAAACTAAATAAATGCAAACATAACAACTCACCGAAGAAAAAAAGGCAAACATAATATTATAAGAAGAATAAAACATAAAGACAGATGTAGAATACTTCACTAGTTAGTAGTTAGTTATAGAGGCAGTTAGAGTTGTGTTAACTGTCAATAGATGACAGGTGTTCACCACTCTCCTCCTAATATTGTAATGATTTTCTCATTATCCAATATAATAGAAACCGTTTTCACTCTCTCCCTTTTCTTCTCTGTTTACATAATAAAATCATGCAGACCACCCTTTTTGTTTTCAAATTTATATAAACCTCCCTTGCTTAATTTATTAACATAAATCCCCTTTTATTTAAAATTAAAATAAAGAATATATGTGCAATTTGAGAAACAATAAAGTGTGCCATAACTATATTTATTAGGGAATAATAGTTGGCTGAGTTTTGATATAGTCAGCTTGTAAGCCAACCATGCAAGTTAGACTAAGTTAGATTTGAGCTCCAACTCACTCTTTCCGTTAAGTTTCAAGAAATAGAAAAAACTAATTTCTGTTTTCAATATTGTCTCTTCTCCTCTCTCTAGATAGTTTCTTTTACATTATTAAATTTCAAAATGGGCGCCCAATGCACCAGGCTTCCACCCAATGGAGAGGAGATGCACTCAGCCTTATCCTCACAAACAAAAAGGCAATTTCCAGGATTTGAATTCATTTCTGTCTGGGTCACAAGGCATGCAACCTTACTGTTGCACCAAGCTCACCCTCTACATTATTAAATTTCAAAAGAAGTTTTATGATTTTATTATATCCAATTTTAGTAAATATGGGAGATCCAAATATTCAAGAGCAAGAAGTGTCATCGGCAAATTAAATTTGCAAGGAGGCAAAAACATTGTAAGAACGATGTTAAAAGAGGATCTACTAACATGATTTGCTTTCAAAGTGTTTAAGAAGTTCCCCAGGCTCTTAACTATCCCCTGCCAGTGTGCAATCAAAGTGCGCTGGGCTTCAGTGTTTGCGACAGAACGTGATGATCCCTTAACCATGCTTGCTCTGGATGTTCTCGGTGCCTATCTCATCACAAAAAAAAGTGTGTTTCATGTTAATTGATTTGAAGGGAAGTACATAAAGTGAACAAAATCGATTGTTGGTAAGCATGCATGATAGATCAGTTCTTAGAAGCTAGCTAGAAAGTAAGGAAGAAATTGTCATACCTGGATGCATAAACCAAGCAGAGGAGAAATTTCTTTCTTCAAGTTATCACGAATCATTCCATATATCTTTTCCACATATGCTGTAAGCTGCTGTTTGAAAAGCAGAGCTGGGTATTTGGCTTCAACTTGTCTTAATGTTTCTACCCCTCTGCTCGAGCTACCATTGATTAGGGAAAGATTGACTCCTGTTGGAGTTCCACGGAAACTCTGGAAAAAAGGGACTGTGGTAATCTGAAAATTGAAAGTGTTTCAATGGGAATAAATCTTCTTAATAACAAGTTATGTTTACTTGAGTCATCCTCCCAAATAGAGTTGCTGATGAAGAACGACGGTGGCGTTGTGGAGCCATCCCAGCAGCTCCACTTGCCTTGAGTGTGCGCTGGAGTAACAAGAGAAGTGTTGAGGCATTGGATAACCAATAAGCCAAGACGTCATTGTTATCCTGAGTCTGAAGTTCAAAGGAAATATTTTAGTGACTAGAAAATAATATGTTAAGAAAGATGGGCAAGAAAAGGAGAGCACTATCAAGTTAAGTCTTCGCTTTATACACCTCAATTGCATGACCGATAGTTTGGATGATACGATCAAAAACGCTGGTACGCTCAACTTCAAATGATCTCCAATGCAAGAGGCATTTGTATATGATACAGGCAGCAATTGGTCTGTTCCCGGCAAAGCCTAGATGTTGCGCAATACATCTAATGAGTAACTCTTGATTCTCCTGTTGCTTCTCATTTAGTGACCTTTGGGGTTTATCATCCACTTCAGAGGATTCCCTCTGGCTCATTGATGGGCTTTGATGCAGTTCGTGATTAGTCTATCAGGTGATCAAGAAACAAGTGAAATCCACATATACATACTAAATAACAACAGCATTGACTTTAAAATAGATTTAGTTACCGAAGGTGTCTTCGCTTCCACTGGAATATGACCACTTTCAGCACCTCTCTATGAATAGAGAAAAGAGAAGTTTTTAAATAACTATCGAGCTTTATATTGTAATCATGAGTATAAGATTCATTATGAGGAGTACCTGGATAATTGATCTGGACCTTCCTGAAAGGACCTTAGCAGGTGCAGCTGCCATGGATACAGCTTGTTGACGTAGAACCTGGTTCTCCGATTCTATATTATTATTCTTCTCTTCTAGCCTAATCATAGAATTATGAGATTTTGGTCAAACATCTAAGTAAATAGAGGGGGCATGACATATGCTTTGGAAGATGAAATTTTTGAAATTAGCTATAGGTTCTTCCAAGACATCAAGAGAAGATAAAGAAATATGAATTTATTATAAAAAAATATGAATTTCTGATCAATTTATATAATAATAATAATGTCATGCCTTTCATGAAAAAGAAAACCTCCAGCACAAGGAATTTAGTACCTGATAAGTTTGAACATTTCATCCAATATTTTCAGAGCTGGTGATCATTGATTATAAATGGAAAACAATTACCACAAGGCTTGTTGTTCATTATTTATATTACCTAGTCAATGATTCTTGGAGCTGACGAACCTTCTTCTCCAAGTCTTCTATTTTTTTACCCCTTTCTTCGCTACAAACTTGAGCTTCATTATATTTTCTTTCAAAGTCATCAGCTTTCTGCTTCTCTGACTCAAATGAAATCTGTGTTAAGATAAAGCCAGGGTAATATCAGTTAAATGTGATAATCATGATATGTCACAAGTGAAAACATAAGTTATCACCATAAACTTAAGAGGAAGTTGTTCTCCTTACTCCACAGAAAACCAGTCCAAAGGCATATTGAGAATGATAATCATTTGACTTAAATCATAATTGCATTTTTTGTACTCTGTTCAATTAAAATTCATCATCCTAGAATACAAATTGCTATCGATATAAATAATTCATGTACCTCCACCTAACTTCTTCTTAAGTTTCCAAAATGATCTGTTACTCACATGCAGCCATGGTACCAAAGCCTCCATGACCAAGTGGTCTACAGTTAAGTGGATTTGGATCCTTTCCTGCTTTTGAATAACATGATATGGTCTTGATGGAAAGAGAGACAAAGTTTATCATGTCAGGACTCACCACGTCAGGGTCCACTTATTATATTTTTTAAAAATTGCTTTTCTCTCTCCAACTTGACCGTATCATGTTATTCAAAAACAGGAAAGGGGGTTAAATCTGAGGGAGGGACACATATCAGCTTAAATAGCCTATCTTATTATTTTCATCAATTATGAATACCTTGATTTGATTTTAGTATTAGTTTGAAGAGAATGCACGATGACATGAATTTTCTTTACTGTTTATCAAGTCAACAAGAGGGAAACATGTCTTGTCACATCCCTTTATATTGAGGATCTATAGAGAAAGTCTCTCATAAGAGTACTCTGAGTTGTACTGCAATGGTTTCACTCAGTTCAGAAAATATCTCTGCTGTGGTGCATAATAGAGTCATGTTTACAAGCTAAGTCACAACATTGGATATATAATATAGTATCTTCAAATTGCAATTCTTTCTTGCCCTCAATCTGATATACCAAATTTTATCTGTTGCAATTTTGTTTTTTCAATCAATCAATGAGCATTACAAAAAGAAGCTACGAATATCAGTACCACCTAAGAATTATATAAGTCACATATCATTGAAATACACATTTTCATAAAACCTTTAATATTAAAAGAATCATTATATGTAGAAGGAGACACATCCTTGAAATAAGGTTTACCTAACAGGAGACTAGGTCTTGTAAGATAAAAAGTTCTTACCTTTAGGCTCTGAATTTCTGCTGTTAGTGCCTCAATCTTCTGCGTATCTTCAACAACAACCTGAGTTTCTTGAATAACAGGAGGTGCTTCTACGATAACTTTCTTTGCATTCTCTCGCTCCTTGACGAGCAAAGCATTGGTTTCATCAAGTTTGCTCTGCATCTCCTGCAATGAGTTCTGCAGTTTTGCTATCTCTTGGGCTTTGGATTCTTCCACATTGGTCTGCACATAATTCCAGATGGTTTACTTCAGAGCTTACCGATTGAGAGGATACTTAGGAACATGGAAGGATTGGTCTTTTCCCCTCTTGTTACTTCCATTTGTGCAAAAATAATTTTTAAAATGCATGATTAAGATGCCAAAACAATAACACCTCTCCAAGTTATATCTTCTGTAAAACATATATCTCACCCTTAAACCTTTTTCTAGTTGGAGACGCCAAGTGAGTTCCTCCACTCGTTTTTCAAGCTTATCCTTTGCTTCTTGAAGTGCGCCAGTTTCTCTTGCAGCCTAGAGCAAATCAAAACAGAAGCCAACATAGAGGAGAGAAAACAGAAAGATACAAAAGGAATCAGGAATAAAATATTAAAGTAGGTTCATGTTACTTAAATATTACAGAATGAGTCATGTAGAAACAGCTCAATTGGTTAAACAGAGTGGGGTTAGTTTTAGATTTGAGCATTCATAAAACCCACAAAAGAAATCATAGAAAGAGAAATACTGCATGACTTTCAGTTCAGGACCAATTTGGATGTGATATTCTTCGCTGTAGTTTTCTTGCGGGTTTATTTTGTATCTACTTTACTTCTTTCACAATAATGTTATGACAATAATCTATGAAATCAAAAATAAATAAATAGAAAGAGAACAAATATTTTGTCTTCTGTATTCATAAGTGAAAAGTAAAGCCAATTTGAACTTAGCAGATTAGAAAACAATTTTTTTCTTCTATTGTTTTCCCTTTCATGAAAACTCTGCTCATTGCATGATTGCTGAAAACCATTACATAGCTTGTACTGAGATTGGATAAAAGAGTAAGGTTGTATTACGCAGTCAATATCCAATGTAATACATTATACTGTTCAGATAGCATCTTTAGGACATGGACAGACGATATGATTGTGTTGTTGTTGTGGTTTCCCCCCTCATGAAGATAATGATACAAAATATTAGTATAGTCGCTATAAACCATTATGATATGAAGCTCAATTTTAGAATTAAAAAACTGATCACAGTATCTTTTATCTTGTGTGCCTTAAGCTATGTAGGTTGAATGCATTGCATCGTTAGTCATTTATTTCTGCAGGCTCAACTTAATGATGGATTGTTAAAAACAATTACGTGAGGAGGTCATGGTAAACAGAGAAACTTACCATTTTCAGTTTCCTAAGGTCTTTCCTGGCCATGCGCCCCCTCCATCTGCATTGTGTAACTATTGTACCCCTCTTGAGCCTCTTATAATATAAAGAAGCTTTGTGGCTTCGCCACCGAGCCTGCAATGTTTTGAGAGAAGGAGCTTAAGATATTGAATGTTGTTTGTGATAGTGGACGATCCAAATCATATAGTACTTGACTAAAACCTGAATAATGATGGAAGCTTTAGTCTGCTTCCTAAATCTGAACTCCTTCCGAGCAGCAATTGCTCTTAAAGCTGTTTGCAATGTAAGTGCTGCCACATGAAGTTCTTTATATGCTTTCCTAGCTTCATATCTGCGTACATTCTTTTGAATTTTCTTAGCAGCAGCCTCCTTTCTTAAGCCATCATAGAGTTTACAAGCAAGTCTTCCTACAGATAATATGGAATACATATTAAAAATATGTGGAGAAAGGAGACTGATTAAGCAATGAGACCACCTACATGCATTGTTCTAAATAGGGAAGTCCATACTTCGAAAATAAAATTTCACCTATCCTAACAAATGAATTAGGCTATTTAACTTTTAAAATCTTTCACCTCTCCAACGAGACTGCACGTATATGGTCTTCTTTCGCAATGCAAGATAATGTCTACGAGCTTGATGGGTTCGTATACGCCGTTGAATAGATTTTGCTGCATTACTAAGTATTTGAGCTCTCCGTGCATCTAGTTCAGCCATCTGACCTGCTCTCAAGAATACCTTTGTTTTTCCAATCTACAACATTTGACAGCCAATCAAATTAATTTTGTGAGCAAAGGATGTGGGCAGGGCATAAATTTCATCTATAGATGCATGTTATAAGATCATAAGATCCATATTGACATTAGATAGTTACATATAAAATATGTATTATAAATTAATGACGCAACATACATAAATTACAGTTATTTCTATGGCTTTAAGAGCTTTAGTAGAATTATGAACAAGAACATTAGAACATAATTATTCTAGCGAAACATTTCTAAGTACCTGATATCCTTTAAGCCCCATCTTATCCAGAATCTTCTTGCAGACAGTCTTTTCATCATAACTACTCATAGGTGAAATAACTTGACAAATTAGCATTATGCTCAAGTTTGGTACAAAATATTTGAACACATGAAGCCAAAACTTGCTTCCTCCAAGGCATAGAAGATATATTAAAGGAGTACTTACTTTGCTTCCATGGCCTCAGAGGCAAGGAGGCCAAATCTGTTTACAAATTCAAAGAAAGGACGACGAGTGGGGTAGCCAGCACAACTAATTCTGATTGCCTCTAAAACACCCTACAGAGTCAAGTGTTAGGGACATCAGAAGAAGGAATGAAGGATGTATGCACAAATTATCCGAAGAATAAAAGAAATAAATAGCATAACAGTATATACTCACACCACAGCGAAGTTGTTGCATAATGTTCATATTCTCAAAAATTGCAGGCTTGAGGAGGTTGTTTGGTTTCACGCATCTAATGTAATGGGGTTCTGTAGAATTTAATGTTTCCATTAGCTGTTGTAGTTGTAACTGCACCATTCAGAATTTCATTAGCTTCCCGATGATAAGAATGCAGATCAGTTTTGTAGGTGGTGACATGAGCTTGTACAAAAGTTTATTGTTATTGGACCAAAGCCCACAAGTTTACTGATGAGGACTAGGAAAAGAACGATACCTTAAAACGAGATCCAATTGAAGAAAATTTGGAAGATTTTGATGACTCTTCTGGAAGTGGTGGAAAAAGGCCAGCTACAAAAGAACATTTGGAAGCACCCAATAAATCTTGATGTTCAGGAACCACATAATCCTTATTTTTGTCTAAAAATTGGTCAGACTGGTATGTCACCTGAAGAATTATGAGGATAAAAATTAATAATGTCTCATTTTTTTCAGAAGCTGATGATATGAGAGCTAGTCATACCTCCCCAGCATAATGAGCAACGGTGAAATCTGTTCGAGACAATTTTGGCTTAATGAAGCGCTTGTGGCTTTTAAATGTTTGATAAAGCTTGTTCGCAAATGTTTCATGTGTTGACTTTGGAAACATGCTGAAAGACCAAATGAGGGTGAAAAGTGAGAATGAAGGAGACATGTTACAACAAGGAGCTTTAGATTCAAACCAACCAAACAAAAACTGGATCCTGTCCAATTTTACTATCCTAAAGAAAAAAGAAAGTTAAAAATCATCTAGCAAGCTATGAAAAGTAAGTAGTTCATGGAAAAAATAACAATATTTTACCAAGCTTCGTCAAGGAGTGCAATGATTCCTCCAGGTTTCTGCATGAGAAAAATTAAAGTAAAAGAATAGTACATAAAGAAGGGGAGGGGGAAGGGAATAAGAGGGAAGAAAATTCCATATTAGGGACATGATCAGACTTCAAAATGAGCCCAAAGTTATAACCTAGTGGAAGACCACTCAGAACTAGCACTTTCTTAATTGTAAACTTATGTTCATCTAAAATCCAAAAATAACAGCTTCTATAATATTGATATAATCATACTAGAGGTCCCGTGGTTTAGTTTCAAAGAAGTTACAAAAAACCCATTACCAAAGTTCATTTTCACCTTCAGTCTGACCTCCTTTTTTCCAACTTCTCTTCCTTTATAAAATGTATGTAGTTGTTCTGTAAGGTCTGACCTTTACAGATTGGGATCAATTGACGTTCAATATTCATAAGGTATAGTCACACTTAGACTGTAAGTAATTAGACAAGAAAGCATTGTAATTATCATCATGAAGCATATCAAAAGCATACTAACTTTCTGTTTCATTAAGTTTCTGCACGTCTAAGTTGAATGTTTACAAACTTGAAATAAACTAGCATCTTCAATGCCTTAATGAAAGTGAAATAAGATAAAGAAAACCTTTTCAATAAGGTCCAAAACATCTTGGTTGTCAACAAATTCAATGTAGCTCCAATCGATCTGCTCCTTGGTATATTCTTCTTGTTCCATTTTAAACACGTGCTGAAATTCACCATCAATACTATATTAAATATGGAAGTTTTCATGGAACCATCTCTCCTAAAATCATAAGCTGTTAGGTGAAGGCATGTGAATGACTTTAATGAAGAGAGAAAACAGCTATAAGCAAACTGGAAGTGTGTAATGTGATCTGAAACTTTGCCTGATTGAAATGTTGCTGCAACTTCTCATTTGTGAAATTAATGGAAAACTGCTCAAAACTGCAGAGGATGACAGAGTCAAAATAAGCAACAATGGATTAAATTTTGAAAACAAGCCATGGTGGTTGCTTTCAATATCTTCAGTAATGCAATCATGTGGATGGATGTACTTGTATGGGTAGGCATGTTATTCTTCTAATCTAAACTCATATTACCTGTTGAATTTAAAGCTTTCAAAACCATAGATATCAAGGACCCCAATCAAACATTTAGAATTGGGGTCTTGTCCAATTGAACTGTTAATCTTGTCCACCAACCTGTATGCAATTACATAAATGCACCAGGAATAAAAATTAGAACCCGGTATCCTTATCTTCAGTATTTCGGTAGAAATTAGAAGGTATGAAAATATGGATTTATTTCCATTTTAATATCTTACCAGTCAAATAGCCGAGAATAAATTGTTTTTGCCAATCCATCTCTACTCACTGCTGCACTTTGGGGATCAAGGCTCCGTTTTATAACTTCTTCTGGGGTGATCATGACACGCTTACATAATGCGTCTTCCAAGGCATCAGCATTACACCTGATAAAATATTTAAAACCATCTTAAAGGCCACTGAAAATCACATTGATAGAAGCAGTGATAATACAATAGCGTCCATACATGAGAAGCTCAGCAGTTGTTTTTAGGTGGAATTTGGCATTGTCATCTTTTGGAATTGATGAGTCAACTTCCTTTCCTTTGCAAAATTCAATATTACCAATATGAAGAATTGCAGCAACAACTCTGAAAATGGCTTCCTGGGAAATGACAACAGGGTAAAGAAGAAAGGTAAAAAGCTAATCATTATATATTCTAGCAAGTAAGAAGCTATATTCATACTCATCAAAAGAAATACCTGATCCTTTTGGCTTATTCCAACAATATCCATTGCTCTCCGGGTGGCAAGATACTCACGAGCATCACTTACATCAGCCAGTTCATAGCATTTTGACTGGTTAAGGTAGTGAAATGATCTAGGATTTCCTAATTTGTATTTCTCAACTTCCTATTAGAAGAATTTGCAATGAGTTTATTTAACTAAAAGAATTAATAACAAGTAAATTGCAGAAAGCAAGTTACCTCCTGCGGTGCATTACAAAGAAGATAAAAGCAGTGGTAGTTTCGCTCAGGATCATTAACTTGGCAAACCCGAGATCTCTCTAGAAGGTAAGTTCGGATTGCTGCTCCTGAGATTCTTCCACTCTTATCAAATTGGATCTCAACAAATTTACCAAAACGACTGCAACATTAACAGAAGGAGAATATGAAACCACCTCTTTGCTAATAGTTCAGAGATGTTAAGTATCATGTAGAAGCATATATATTAGAAAAAACATCTCTTTTTCAAGAAATAAAACTTCATGAACGGAAATCATTCTATTTGTTCTAGATTTCTTTTAATATCAAAATGACATGTGGGACTAAGGTTTGGTTATTGTTGTTTATCAAATTGACATAAGGCAATATGAAAGAGAATTAAGGGAATAGAGTGAGACTAATTGGAGAGAAAATTACTCTATATAATGTTTTAAATGCACCCTGCAACCACAATTTCGGCTCTGGGAGCCTCTGCAACGGCATCGCGACCTAAATTGTGGTTGCATCGGCCACAATTATCCGCAATTCTTATATACACAACGTAACCACAATTTAAAACTGTGGTCTATAATGTCAGACTATCATGAAAAACAGCAAACATGTCAGAAAGACTGGGGAAATAAAGCTAATCCATATATCAGACAATAATGGAGAATAAAACACACCAAATCCTTTTTTCCCACATACAAGATATACTCACCTAGAATTGTTATTCCTGACAGTTTTAGCATTTCCAAATGCTTCCAAAACTGGGTTTGACTGCACTTAGATCAGTTAATATAGTAGTGTCAAATGAGTTCATAAAGAGAAAAAATGAAATGTCATTCATAGAAGAAAACAAGAATGGTATTTTTGTGAGACTTAAAAAAAGAGTTTCATTAATTGAGTCATACTTCAAGAACTTGTTGTTCAACTGTTCGTCCTTCAGTTGCAGCCCTACCACCTAAGAAAGCAAGGTATTGCATGAGCATTTTTGTAGTTTCAGTTTTACCAGCTCCACTTTCCCCACTGACCAGAATTGAATTATTTTTCCCTTCATTAACCATAGCCCTGATAGAAATAAAAATCAGTTAAATATTTACTTCAATGATAGGAATTGAATTTGGATCATAAAAAGAAATATAAGATTACCTATATGCAACATCAGCAACTGCAAATACATGAGGGCTTAATTCTCCGAATGGTGCTCCCTTGTATTGTTGCATCATGTGAGCACCATAAATATGAGGTAGTCTTTGGAATGGATTTATTGCAATCAGAATATTTCCAGTATAAGTCTGCCATAGCAATAAAGAATATAGGTAACAACTTTTTTCCAGTGATAAATTTCGTCGAATCTTATCACATTAAAGGGAAGAAAGCCTTACATATATTTCATTCAATTCATATCTAATTTTTAAGTTCTGAAGGACTCCAGGTTCGTGCAAATAGGATAGCTTAGTCATATCATCCACTCCACCAGGAGGGGCTTCCATATCTTTGGGAAGTATTTTTGATAAATTTGCAACCTTGAAATAGCCAAAATAGAAGTACATGTAATAAATTAGATGTTAACTTTGGCTTATAAGTTACTGAAATACTTCGCACCTGTTCCAGTTAGCAATACAAGCATGGGAAAAAATGAGTGTTGTACTAAGGAATGCATTATAATGCTTCTAGAAGTAGAGAAATAATTCTTCACTTAGTATTTTCTTACTGCAGAGTTCCATTAATAAGGAAAAAGCATGGACACTATAGAGACACAGACAGAGAAAATTTGCATTCCAATGAACTTAATAGTAGATTTTCAATTCTTGAGGAAGTTAAATAACTTTCCATAGACCATTATGATGATCTGAAACCCAAGACGGGAAGGTCAACATCTAAAGAAAAAATGCTAGTGTCACCCCTGAAAGAGAGGTAATTCATTGCCATCATAGTGATTTTATGTTTCTTTTGTTTTAACACTTATCATACAATAAGCCTATTTCAAATGTTCAGCTCCAAAATGCAAATCTGATTTATCTAGGTCCCCTGTAAATGACAAAAATTGGCAGCTGACCTGTCAATCCTCTCAAAATACATTACATTTCAAAACGGAAAAACTCAATACTACAAAATAAGGAGTTACAGTCAGCCTATAAACCTTTTTTCCATTGGTAGTTTCAATTTCAGCATCCTTTCCATTGATCTTTGATACCTGTCCATCAATCCAAGATACCTCTGGGTCTTCAATCCAGACATGAGAACCCACAATAATGTTCACCGGAGTCCCCTGCAGATGGAGATATGGAATCACTTTTTTTATTACAATAATGTACCCTCTTTTACATAGCTTTAAAAGGTTTTCAGACAAGGATTAAGAAGCAAGCAAATAAACTCACGTTTAACAAACTATAACTACATTTAACTAAATTATCCTCTATAGTAAAACCATCAAAATTATCACTACATTAATTCTCTCTCATTCCATTTAGTAGACATAACCAAGAGACAATGATAAAGTTGGACAAAAGAAAAATCAATGTCTTCTGGGTTTTCTTAAGCCACATATAAATGGAAGATAAAAACTGATAGGGTGCGGGAGAGACCATCCATCACAAGGGTGTATCAAAGAAGGCCACGTGGCAGCTACTAGTCCACGTGGCAGCGTGTGAATAAGCCTTAGAGCAGTTAAGCAACTGCCGTAGGGGTTAGGAGGGAAAACGGAAATCTATAAATAGGAATTAGGGGGGTTAGTGTGGGTAGTTTTTTAGTATTGTGTAGAAAGGGGGAATTGATTCAGGGAATCAACCTTGTAACGTGGAACTGATTCATGGAATCAATTAGGGTTCATTATTGTATTCTTCTCCAATTCTTGCATTCAATAAAAGAGGTATTAGTATTCGGAATCGAATTGATTTCAAATCGATTTTGTATGGTTTCTTCTCATTTCTTTATGCATTCTTTTACCGGTGTTATCAAAAACACTCTAAAAACAACATACATTTTTAAGTCAAGAGAGTATTAAGATCTTATTAAGGTTCTAAATATTTATTTTTATATGATATTCTGTGAAAGAAATGCTAATAAAAGTTAACAAGTGTTTGTCCCATGATGGGTATGTAGAAAGGTCAATAAATCAAACTAAACTAATATACAAGAATGTTTGCCACAATTTTTGTAAATACTAGCATAATAACCCAGATACCACATTGCAGAAAAAGTCAGTTTAATCACAATTAGTTGTTGTATGATGATATCATATTCCTTGCCTAATCAATCCTATTCAGCAATTAAAGTGGGACATATTTTGAGTTCTTGACAAAACAAAGTGGCACTTCTAATCCCTGTAGCCATGCCCACCTAGTGGAATAGACTTTGATGATGGTGTTTACTATATTTCCAGTTCTTCAATCTTGAATTTTTTTTTGCAAATAATCATGTACTACTGCAGCAAATCAGAATCTACAATTCTATATTTCTAACAATGTTATTCAAAAGTGGAAGTTCATGATTATGTAAAAACATTCAAGAGTCACAACCCCAGAATTTGCGCTCAGCATTGTTTCAAACTATTATGACAACTAAATGTGTAGCTCTTCTATCCAATTCCAAAAACAGAAGTAAAAAATCTCCCTTTCCTTAACAGATCAGTAGAAAATGTCTATTCACTTCCCAAAAAACTAAATTTGGTTCCTCTGCTATGCAATGAATGGTTCATCACGTTTTTGTTTCCTAATCTTCCAGCAGTGCAAAATCTCCTGGATTGATAATTTGATTTTAGATTTCACGAATGAATTCCAACCCCTTTCCCCATACTATTCCGAAATTCGGAAAACTAAATATTATCAAATTTAACCACAAAGGATCACATTTGGTATATAACAAAAACCAATCACTAGACTTCAAATTATAAGCATCTATAATGATTGATCCCATAAAACCTTCTTGATCAGCTATTTCATAGTTCTATTCCATCACTGCCACTCTCACACACAGATGCTTTTGATTCCAATGCGCGAAAATCTATTCTCACTCAAACAATTTTAGAAATTAAATATATAAAAAATAGAACAGACAAATGCATTGAAATTTTAAGAAAAACAAAAGGAAGAGAAATAGAAATGGTAAGAGGAACATACCATTATTGAGTTCTATATTGGAATGTTATGGGGATCAGTAACGAGTGTTTTCATAAA
Organism: Lupinus angustifolius; assembly: GCF_001865875.1. Classification (NCBI taxonomy): domain Eukaryota; kingdom Viridiplantae; phylum Streptophyta; class Magnoliopsida; order Fabales; family Fabaceae; genus Lupinus; species Lupinus angustifolius. The sequence goes on from NC_032016.1 coordinate 4,703,403, forward strand.
GACGAGTTGAAATTAGTTAAGGATCTGAATGAAAACGTGTTAAGAATGTGGCAAAATGTGAAGAGCGAAAGGGAAATGAATGCGTTTTTTTCTTTTTCGGTTTTTTTTTTGGAGAAAATTGAAAGGAGAGAGAAGAGGAAGTGAATGTGAATGGAGTAAGTGTAGCTTCATGAAGCGACATTCTTCAACTCGCCCTCTAAGTTCGGCACCTTCTTCTTCTTCCCATAGCTTTCGCGCCAATTCGTGGCTACTATTCTTTTCTCTCTTTCTGTTGAAGACACCGTAGGAGTGGCATTTGTCACTTGAGAATAATTTTATTTATTAATTGTCACTTGAAAATGATTTTTTTTTTGTTATTCCACTTCATAATATTTATTTAGAGGATTAAATATATATGTACCAAAAACATAAAGATGTATATATAGTTAGTATATCATTTATCAATCATTTAGATTATTTTTTTTAAAAGTATAGTTAAAATGAATAGTAAATAATACAATAATAATGTAAAAATCCTTACACTGTCAGTATATACATATTTTTTTCTTATTTATTAATCATGAGTGAGCTAATTGCAATTCTCATATGTATTGCTAGATATATACATGCTGAAAATGTCTCTAGATGAGTTAAAAATTCAAATTTTAGAAACAATTTTATTGGGAAGAGTTCTTTACCTACAAAGATTAATTCTTTATTTGAATATGTCATGGGAGTATCCACAATTCCACATTCATCACCTATGTTCCATAGTTTTTAAATTGAAAAATTTACGTGAATAGTATAATTAAATTACACTATTACACATTTAGTATATCTTTTAAAATATTTATAAAAGTAGTATAGTTTTTAGAGAATTTGTGGATGAGATCCACGAGTTTGAGGAAGTCGTGGACCAGGAATGCGAATTTTATACATTTTTATTTTATATTATTTTGAACAATTAGGTAATGATTAAAAATGTATAAAAGTCGGTAATGAATAAGCAATGTAACTGTAATGTATTATAGTCTTTGTACAAATAATATATGTCAAAGTTATAAAAAATAAATAAATAAGCAATGGGTGGGGTTGGACGATAGACCTCTAGGTTACCACGTAAACTAAGAACTACTAGGTTAGAGAGTATTTTTGTTATTAATATGCACTAGAAATCGGTAATGGTTAAAAATGTATAAAATTCGGTAATGAATATAAGCAATGTAACCACAATGTATTAGAGTCCTTTTACAAATAATATATGTCAAAGTTATAAAAAAAATAAACAATGGGTGGGTGTTGAACGATAGACCTCTAGGTTACCATGTAAATTAAGAACTACTAGGTTAGAGAATATTTTTGTTATTAATATGCACTGGAAATCGTGTTTAGCATACACGACTTCTAAAAAAAGTGGGACCCGTGGATGAGAAACACAACTTCCATAGAGGAGAGAAAATGTGTAAAGTCTTATACCACATATGCACGATATTACACGGAAGTTGCATTCCTAATTCACGAGTTCCTTAAAAATTACAATACTTCTATAAATTAATGTGCATAATTTTTTATATTTTTAAGTAATTCAATTATGTTTTATTTTATACTTAAATAGATTCTACTATTTATCCCAAACCTTTTATAATCTACTACATATTCTTATAAATTTAGGATAGATTATGCAAGTTCATGATAATATTTTTAATAGATTAATAAATATTAAATAAACAAATCTTTGAGAGTATGGATTAGGGGTGAACATGGGTCGTGTAAGTGTTGATCTTTACTCGATTATAAATGTTAGTATGGTCATTTTTTTGAATTCAAACTCAACCTTAGACCTGAAACTAATCTGACCCCAAATATCACTGGGTCAACCTTTGAATCTCAACCAACTATAGACTCGATTAAATGCAATGCATACTTCTTTTAGATAAAGTCTTCTAACTATTTAGCTTATTATTATGGATATGTAATTTGACATATGAAATGATATATATATATATATATATATATATATATATATATGTTATTAATCATGTATATATGACAAAAAAATTAGAGTCGATAATACTTTCGACCAAAAAGTTGTCATTACTCTATACACAATCAAATAGAGATATATATAAACATGATAAGTGAGTGATCATGGGACGGGTCGGGTCATGTTTGTCCTTCGCCCGACCCTAAATATTGTTTGAATCTAATTTTTGAACTCGAACTCAACCATATACCTGATCAAATCCAACCCTATTTGGATCCGATCATAATCGTGCCAATTTGTTGGAGCGGCAATGGCCAAGTCATGCTCACCACTAATCTGGAAACACGGTTGTTTGTTTCTCAAGGAACCAAATCCGCACTTCTATTCTTCATAACTTTTGTTACACTGCACTTTGATCTGCAAACTTAAACCAACCAAATATATAACTAGCCAACCATCAAAATTTGACTTGGTATTATTCTGCATTTTTAACTCAAATATTGAACTCTAATACTATCCAAATTAAATAACCTACATGTGGAACATGCATTGACACTGTCAAATAAGTAGTCCTTAATGTATAACTCAATGCATTCACACTTCCATTGCTTCAAGCACTTGAGTCTTTTGGAGGTGTATCAGCATACTTCCATGAGATTTTAGCCGCCATTTCACTAAATTGTTGTTCACCTGCTACACCATTAGAGAGAGCTAACTCAGCAATTTCACTTAGGTCCTTTTCTTCAAGTTTCACTGATAAGGAACCAATGTTTTGATCCAGGTTCTTAATCTTAGTTGTTCCTGAAAAGTTCATGACAGAATTGGGATAAGTAAGTATACCAATTAATTGAGTCATAGATAAATATGAAACATGCATGTTATTCTTGGTTGAGTTGGTGAAATTTACTATTTGAAAATGCCATTCAACCCATAAAAAACCATATGATGAAATGTTAAATATAATCTTCACATACCTCAAGTGGAATAAGATTTGCTCCCTTAAACCATGTTGTTAAAATCTTCCTTAAGCTCCAAGCTTCAATGGCTTCCTCTTCTTCTTTTCTGGTTTAGTTTTAGTTTTTGGGCTTTCTTATTTTTCTTCTGTTTTTGTTTTCTTTGGGCTTCTTTTGATTGTTAGGCCCGTTTTGGTTGTTTGTTAGTTTTTGTCTATTTATAGGATTTAGGTTAGTTTAGTTAGTTAATTAGTTTTTCTATTTTTAGCTCTTCTTCTTCTTCAATGATTCAGAACATTGAACAATGAAATATTGAATAAAGATTTGCCAGGTCTTCTTTTTCTTTCTTCTTCTCTTTCCGCTGTGCATCTTCTCTAAGATGGTATCAGAGCATTCAATGCTCTGATTCATCTTCCCAAAGCCTCTATTCCTCGTTTTCTCCTTCTTGTCTGATCAACAATGGCTACACAAAATTATCACATTGATCAAAGCAATAATCCCTACTATCTTCATCCAACCGAAAGCCCTGCACAGGTTCTGGTAACCCCTCTCCTGAATGGAAACAATTACCATTCATGGGCTCGAGCCATGAAGCTCACCCTTGACACCAAGAACAAACTAAAGTTCATCACTGGGACTCTCAAGCAACCACCACCAGATGACCCATTACACGATTCATGGAAGAGATGCAACAATATGGTTCTTTCATGGTTACAACGCTCAGTGGAAGAATCCATTGTCAAGTCAATAATATGGATTGACTCCGCTGCTGAGGTTTGGAAAGATCTACAAGATAGATTCTCGCAAGGTGATATGTTCAGAATCTCAGAACTTCTACACGACTTCTACTATTTGAATCAAGGCAACCTCACCATTTCTGAGTATTTCGGAGAATTGAAGAGTCTTTGGGAAGAAATTGAAACATTCATGCCTATTCCTAATTACAAGTGCTCTGTCCAATGCTCTTGTGGAGTAATTCCCTTAGTAAAGGGCTATAGGGAGCAGAGCTATGTGATAAGATTCCTCAAGGGTCTGAACGAGCAATATGCTCCAGTCAGATCCCAAATAATGCTCCTTGATCCTCTGCCTAGTATAAGCAAAGCATTCTCCCTATTGAGCCAACAAGAAAGGCAATCCAATGTTCCTAGCATTCATGAACCTGACCCTCAAAATAGGGCTCTAACTCTCAGCACAAACCAAGACAGTTACAAAAGTCCTAATAATGATCCAGGAAACAATCTCAATTTTAGAGGCAGGGGAGGCAATGCTTATAGAGGAAACAAACCCAGATTCAATGGTGCAGGCAGAAATCAAGGGAACAAATTCTGCACTCATTGCCAAAGAACAAATCACACAATTGAGACATGCTTCATTAAGCATGGTTATCCCCCTGGTTTTCAGAACAACAGATTCACCAAAATGGCAAATCACACAATTGGTTTCCCTTTGGATCAAAGTAATGAAGACAGTGAGCTACAGACAACTAAATCAAGACAAGGAGCTAACAAATTGTTTACAGATGAACAGGTCCAAGGCATCCTAGACCTGATGCATAATGCCAAAGCAGGAGAACATACTGTCAATTCTGCCATACACACCAAGGCATCCCCTACACCACCACCAGGTAATATTAAGACTTGTTGGATCATGGACACAGGTGCTACAGATCACATTACCAATAATGTACACAATTTTCAGACCTACAAATCTATAGCACCAATGTTCATCACCCTACCTAATGGTGACAAAGTCTCTACTTGTGTCTCAGGAACCATTTTTCTCACCCCTACTCTCACTTTAACTAATGTTCTTCTTGTGCCTCAATTTCACATTAATCTTCTTTCTGTCAACAAGCTAATGTATACTCTCAATTGCCACTTCATTATTTCTTACAAAAAGTGTTTGATTTTGCAGAACCATACCAGGAAGATGATTGGTTCAGCTAGGCCACACCAAGGATTATTTTTGATAGATTTGCATGATTCTAGGCATCATGTAGCACATTACTCTATTACTGCTAATTCTGTAAACACTAATGATGATTGCATATGGCATTTAAGACTTGGTCATACACCAATTCCTGTCTTAATGCAGCTTAAAAAATCTTTCCCTTTTATTCATATTGCTCTTGATATCTCTCCATGCACTATTTGTCACATAGCTAAACAAAAGAGACTTCCTTTCAATATAAGCACATCTATTAATTCTCAATGTTTTGATCTCCTTCATGCTGACATTTGGGGACCCTATGCCACACCTTCTATATATGGGCATAAGTACTTCCTCACCCTTGTTGATGACCACACAAGGTTCACATGGATCATTCTTCTAAAGACTAAAGCTGAGACTAGGTCTCATTTGACCCATTTCATCTCCTACATAGAAACTCAGTTTGAGAAGAAACTAAAATGCCTTAGGAGTGACAATGGGGTTGAATTCTTGATGCATGATTACCTAAGCAAAAAGGGCATCATCCATCAAAGAACTTGTGTTGAAACCCCTCAACAAAATGGTATTGTTGAGAGAAAACATCAACACATTCTCAATATAGCAAGATCTATTTTCTTCCAATCCAATTTACCCCCTAAACTTTGGAACTTTGCTATCCAGCATGCAATCCATATCATCAATAGACTACCTTCACCCCTGCTTAAACAGCTTAGCCTATGCCACCACTCTATCCTCCCACAGGACCACCCTGCCCCCTATGGACCATCTCAGAGTCTTTGGGTGCTTAGCCTATGCCACCACTTTATCCTCCCACAGGACCAAATTCCAACCTAGAGCCATCAAGGCTGTGTTTCTTGGCTACAAACAAGGAACTAAAGGATTCATTCTATACAACCTCCACACCCACACCATATTCATCTCAAGAAACACCATTTTTTATGAACAATACTTTCCCTTCCAACATCATACCATCCATAATAACAAGACCAACATCATATGTAAACCCACCTCTCCATCTAATAAAACCTCTGTCCTTGACCCTATTGACTACACCAACCCTGCATTACCTCCTCCTCCACCTTTACAAACTGACCAACACATTTCCTCTCCTCAACAAAACCTTACCCAACCTATTAGACAATCCTCTAGAATCAGAAACCCCCCCTCTCACCTACAAGACTATCATTGCACTTTATCCACATGCACCCCTCAAGAATCACAACTTCATACAAACACTTTATATCCTTTATCCTCTTACATCACTTATGCTAATTGTGCTTCTTCTTACAGGAAATTTTGTCTTGCTGTCTCAACCACTCCTGAGCCTTCCTCCTACAAACAAGCCTCATCCATTCCCTGTTGGCAAGCAGCCATGACTCAAGAACTACAAGCTCTTCAACTCAACCACACTTGGTCCATTGTTCCCTTACCTGACAATAAAATCCCAATTGGTTGCAAATGGGTCTACAAAGTGAAGTATCTTGCAGATGGCACCTTAGATAGATACAAGGCACGTTTGGTTGCCAAGGGCTTCAATCAAATGGAAGGGGTAGATTACTTTGACACCTTCTCTCCCGTTGTCAAAATCACTACCATCAGAGTCATCTTGGCCCTAGCTGCTACTAAATCCTGGTTCCTTGAGCAGCTTGACATCAATAATGCCTTCCTTCATGGTGACCTTCATGAGGAAGTGTATATGCATCCCCCTCCAGGTCTCCTTCCTCCTACTTCTTCTTTGGTTTGCAAACTCCACAAGTCTCTCTATGGCCTCAAGCAAGCCAGTAGAGAATGGCATACAACTCTGTCCACCAAGCTTGTATCCTTGGGCTTCACACATTCCTCTGCTGATCAAGCTCTCTTCACCAAAAGTTCCTCCACCTCATTCACTGCTATCTTGGTATATGTGGATGATCTAGTTCTTACAGACAACAATTTCTCTGAGATCAAACATGTTAAGACAATTCTGGACATAGCCTACAAAATTAAAGACTTAGGCCAACTCAGGTATTTTTTAGGCCTCGAAATTGCTCGATCTGCCAAGGGAATTCACCTCAATCAACGCAAATACACCTTGTCCTTACTAGAAGAAACTGGAACCTTGGCCTCCAAGCCTGCCAAAATTCCTTCAGATCCTTCTATCAGACTTCATCTCAATCAAGGCACTCCCATTCCTGATCCATCCTCATATAGACGTCTTGTAGGACGCCTGATATACTTAACAATCTCTAGACCTGATATCTCCTTTGATGTGCAACAACTTAGTCTGTTTATGAGCAACCCATGTTCTACACACCTCACTGCTGCCCATAAAGTCCTTCATTATCTTAAAAGTTCTCCATCTCAGGGTGTTTTATTTAGCTCTCAAACCACTCTTAAGCTATCTTCCTTTGCTGATTCAAATTGGGCCTGCTGTCTCGATACCAGAAAATCCATCACTGGCTTCTGTGTGTTCCTTGGTTCTTCCCTCATCTCCTGGAAAACCAAGAAACAAAACACTGTTAGCCGGTCCTCTTCCGAAGCAGAATATCGAGCCTTGGGTAGTCTCGTTTGTGAACTTCAATGGTTGGATTACTTATTCACTGATCTTCACATTCCTGTTATTCTTCCATCCTCTGTTTATTGTGACAATCAATCAGCAATTTATCTTGCTCATAACCCTGTGTTCCATGAACGCACCAAACACATAGAGATCGACTATCATGTTGTTCGTGAGAAAATTCAGAAAGGCCTTGTTCATCTTCTTCCTATTTCCTCTACTGACCAATTGGCAGATGTCTTTACTAAGTCTCTTCCTCCCAAGTCATTTCAGAACTTCATCTTCAAGTTGGGACTTTGTGATTTACACCACCCAACTTGAGGGGGGGTGTTAAATCTTCCTTAAGCTCCAAGCTTCAATGGCTTCCTCTTCTTCTTTTCTGGTTTAGTTTTAGTTTTTGGGCTTTCTTATTTTTCTTCTGTTTTTGTTTTCTTTGGGCTTCTTTTGATTGTTAGGCCCGTTTTGGTTGTTTGTTAGTTTTTGTCTATTTATAGGATTTAGGTTAGTTTAGTTAGTTAATTAGTTTTTCTATTTTTAGCTCTTCTTCTTCTTCAATGATTCAGAACATTGAACAATGAAATATTGAATAAAGATTTGTCAGGTCTTCTTTTTCTTTCTTCTTCTCTTTCCGCTGTGCATCTTCTCTAAGACATGTGTCAAATTATGTCTCGTACTAATGAAAAATGTCATGTCAATTAAAAAAAAATAAACATGAGTCATTTTTCTGTTAGCAGCATAAGTGGAATTTCTCTTGGTCTGATGTATGATGTTCAATAAGTCCCTGAATTGTTCCTTTGTGAAAGTTTGATCACTGAGTTGATTTTCATCTTAGTCCTGGGGTTTTGCTTGTGCATCAGTTGTGTATGTTGTATCCAGCTTGTCAAGAGCAAATCCTACAGTGTTATTAGCCATTTTGTTGGGCCTTGAGGACTAGTATCCTGAGGGATATCCATGCTTGAGGAAGCAGATGTCAATGGTATGGTTGGTCCTTTCACAATAAGTGCAAAACTTGTTTCCTTGGCCTCTACGAGTTCCAGTGAATCTGCCATTTCTTCCTCTAGAAGGAGAACTGCCTCTTCTTCTAAAACCAGAGGAATTAGGATTTGTATTTGTGCCTCTGTATTGGTTAGTATGTTGGCTATTGACAGACAAATTTTTTGGTTCTAGCTCAGGAATTGAGGGATGTTCAAATTGTCTTTCTTGTTGGATGACCATAGAGAATACTTTGCTCATTGATGGAAGAGGTTCTAAAAGCTTAATCTGTGATCTTACTTCATCATATTGCTCATTCAATCCTTTTAGAAACCTAATAACATAGTCTTGCTCTCTATAGACAGCACATTTACATGTTTCAATTGGTCTAAAAGTCTCAATTTCCTCCCAGATGGTTTGCAATTGAGTCTGGAAATTAGAAACATTGAGATTACCTTGATGTTGCCTATAAAATTCTTCTTGTAGTTCTGCTATCCGAAATATGTTACCTTGAGAAAACCTTTCTCGCAAATCTTTCCATACTTGGGCTGTTGAATCCATCCAAAGTATAGACTTGACTATGGATTTCTGAACAGAGTGTTGCAACCGTGATAGTAACATGGTGTTGCACTCAATTGGTGGTTTTGGGATGCTTCCATCTATAAATTGTATCTTGTTCTTGGATTCTATGACAAGATTCATTCTTCGTGCCCATGAGTGGTAATTCTTCCCATTGAGAAGGGGACTAACAAGAACCAATGCTGGATTTTCGGTTGAGTGCGGAAAGAAGGGATTCGAAAGATTGGTGTTGTAATCACTATAATCGCTCTGACTCGTAATGATTTAAGACATGGTAGAGGCAGTTTTTATGAGATAGGAGAAGGAGAAAAACTGAAGAGCAAAGTCTGATGGTTGGAGGAGATAATTGAGGATAAAGAAGGAGAAGAGAAATGGCAGAAACGAATCAGAGCAAATTTTGCTCTGATACCATCTTGAACTGCAACTCAACATTGAGAGAAAGAAGAAAAACATATATTTCTTTATTTCATTAGAAGAGTCAAAATTGAAATTACAAAGAGAAGAAAGAATGTTTTATAAGAAAACAACCAACTTTCCCAAAATAACTAACTAACTAACAGAAAACAAACTAAAAGAAGCTAAGTGGGTTTGTACTTTGTAGAATAAAAGGCCCAAAAACTATGAACAATATTAATAATAAACTGGGAATAAAGGAACTAGATGGAGAGTAGCTTGATGATAGACATGGCAAGGTGTTCTTCTAACAAAAGTTCTATGGTATATAATGTGCAATATGCTTCAAGAAAGCAAAATAGACATTATTCATGGGTTGCTTTATAGCCTATAATTTTTTCATAGTCATAGCATACAATTTTGGTATATTTGTCCATTTTGTGCTCTTTTGTGCATAAATTTGTGGGCATTTCTAATCAACAATGCAAGTAGCCCATAAACTTAATGTTAAAAAAATATTAAAATCCAAATAAATTATAATTTAATATCTTGAAAAACTTATAATATTTATTCAAATTCATATAATATGTCAATATCTTTTATTTTCTCTCTTCCACTTCTTTTTTATTTCCTTTTTATCTAGTTTTATGGAAAACAAGTGTTTTTTTAACATTTATTAGCAACAATAGATGATTCATTAACTCGTTTTAAAATGAACAAGACATGAGAAATTTTCTAAAAATCGTAAATGGGCGTGTGGGCATCCGATTTTAATTCACATGTGCAGGCTACACAAGTCGGGCACAATTATTATTTATTATATGTCTACAGGAGTAGGAAAGCCCTAACTATTTCCTCTATGGGTACTGATGTGTCCACACTATGCTGATAATAGATATATATGTATTCAATGACAAGACGTTTCAGGTTGCCTTCACAGCATGATCGCACATATTCAGGTGTACCATTGATCTTAACAATATTCTCAGCAACATCTATCTTTTCAATACCAAATTTTGTTGCTACCTGAATCTTTTCTCTAGGAAGCTCCTTAAGAGCCTGTCAAAAAAATCAAAGAATGAAATGATGGGAATTCTTTATGATTGGTGAAATACCAATCCTAGGATCTTGAATCTCATGATTCTCACACACATATATGAAACAAAGGGTGTAGTGTCATACTTGAATCCATGTTCCTAGATGTACTCCTTCGATCTATGTTTCTGAAAGAGGTTTTGTGGTATGATGGTCTTCCTCAACAGAATCCTTTCCTCATGGGACTTGTGTTTTCACTCTGATGGGGAGAGGAGAAAACTGAATTTGATTTGGTGTGTTGGAGATCATAACCTTCCTTATGCGTTAACTTATAGGGTTCTCATTATCCCCTATGGGTTAACCTGATGGGTATCCACCCATTAAGCTCATATTCGTTATCAGCTTTTAGAAATCTAATGGGAGCCAATAATTAGATCACTTATAATATAACCCCGGAAATAAATAGCTGATATCATTGTACCAAATATATGATGCTCACCTTAGTTAGAAATTATAAATTTCTAAAATCTCCCACTTGGGCTTCATATCTTCTTGAAACAATTATATTAGTTAGGCGTGCATCCGTATGCTATTTACATTTAGACTTCTCCTTAATACAATCTGGTTCATCTCATATATCAACTATGGAACCACCATAACTTTCATCACATTTAAGTGTGACTCGACCACGATGATCACCATATTAATATACTCAATGACATAGATCAAATATGGATGAGTGACATGGAAATTTCATGCAATCTGATCTCAAACATGTTTATTTCCAACTGGTCCTTCTTTATTCTTTAGTGAGATCAATCCAAAGTCTTTAATTGCAACATAACAGTTATAATGCAAAATTTCAAAATGAAACAACAAACCATCAACTTTATTATGCATAAAAACTGTATATAATATCCAAAGTAAAACATAAAACATATAGACTCCCACTGAACTTAGGTACCCTAAGGAACAACACCCATATGAGCAACATGCTCATGAAAGACTTTAGGTACCAAACCCTTAGTCAGTGGATCAGCTAGCATAAACAAGCCACGTACTCTACAGTCATGGTTGAAAGAGCTATAAACATCTATTTCGCAGGCTTCCAAAAGATAGCACCTCCAGCCAATACAAACATATATCCAGAGGTTGAGTATCTACTGTCTAGACATCGAGCAAAATCGGAGTCAGAGTACTCAATGATCTCTAAATTCTCATACCTCCGACAAGTGAGCATGTACTCATTTGTTCTCTTCAAGTAACGCATAACACGTTTGAATGCCTTCCAATGATGCATTCTAGGCTTACTCAAATATCTTCCCAAAACTCTCACAACAAATGCTATGTCGGGACATGTGTAAACTTGAGCATACATTAGATTTCCTACTGCAGATGCATAACGAATCTTTTGCATCTCGTATCTTTCAAGGTCATTGTTGGGATACTGTTCGAGACTAAACTTGTCTCCCTTAGCTATAGGGGTATCCCCTGGTTTACTGTCTATCTAGGACTTTATCTATATAGCTTTCTTGTGATAATCTTAGGATACATTGAGAGCAATCTCTCAGTATCCGAATACTAATACAAAATAAGCTTCCCCAAGATCTTTCATTTCGAAATTCTTCGTTAGCAATCTCTTGTTCTCATACAATAGTCTCATATCACTGCTAGCAAGTAGTATATCATCGACATATAATACCAGGAAGATACATTTACTCCTACTGAACTTATAGTATACACAATCTTCAACTTTATTTGCCTCAAAACCCTACTGAACTTATAGTATACACAATCTTCAACTTTATTGCCTCAAAACCCTACAAGGTAATAGCTTGGTGAAATTTGTGATTCCATTGACGAGAAGTTTGTTTAAGCTCATAGATGGATTTCTTTAATTTGTATACCATCAACTTTGAGACAACTGACAAAAAGTTTTCTAGTTGCACAATATAGATAGTTTCCTTAATGTCACCATTAAGAAACGCAGTCTTAACATCCATCTGATGTAGCTCTAAATCAAAATGAGACACTAATGCCAATATTATTCTAAAAGAATCATTCGAAGATACTGGAGAGAATGTTTCTTTATAATCAATGCCTTCTTTCTAAGTGAAGCCTTTAGCTACTAGACGAGCTTTATATCTGTCAATATTACCCTTCGAATCTCTCTTGGTTTTAAATATCCATTTGCAACCAATAGGTTTCGCACCTTCGGTAATTCGACAAAATCCCAAACGTCATTATCATGCATAGACTTCATCTCATCCTTCATGGCATCGATCCACTTTTGAGAGTTAGAACTTTTCAAGGCTTGAAAAAAGTTTAATGGGTCATCTTATGTAAACCCAATGCCATCCTCATGTTCTTGAAGAAATATAATATAATCATCAAGAATTGCACTTCTCCTCTCTCTAGTGGATCTCCTTAATGTCACTTCTACTTCTCGAGGTTGTTGAATTTGTTCTATAGGTACTTGAGGGAGAACCTCATTGTTACCAAATTTATTCCTTAAATAGTAATAGGCACAAGAACTTGTTCACTATCAGTGACAAATTCTTCATCAAAGACAACATTCTTTATGTTCCCTTCTTCCCAAAATCAACTAACTCAAGAAATCTTACATTTCCCGTCTCAAAAAAGAGTCTTGAAGTGGGACCATAAAATTTATAGCCCTCAGAGCGTTCAACATAGCCAACAAAATAACAGCTAACAGTTCAAGAGTCCAATTTTCTTTCATGCGGTCTATAAGGTTGCGCCTCAGCTGGACAACCCCAAATGTGCAAGTGTTTCAAGCTTGGTATTTTATTAGTCCAAAGCTCATATGGGGTTTTGTTAACTGCTTTAATTGGCACCCTATTAAGGATGTAAATTGTGATCTTTAAAGCTTCCCCCCAAAGAGACTCAGGTAAGGAAGAATTACTAATCATACTTCTCACCATATCCTTAAGAGTTCGGTTTCGTTTCAGCAACACCATTCATGCTAGGTTTGCCTGGCATAGTGTATTGCGGAACAATTCCACACTCTCTGAGGAAAAGTGCAAATGGCCCTAGACGTTGTTCTCCTGATCCATCATATCTGCCATAGTATTCACCACCACGGTCAGATTTGACAGCCTTAATTTTCTTTCCAAGTTGAAGTTCAACTTCAACCTTGAAAGACTTGAAAACATCCAAGGATTGGAACTTCTCATTGTTCTTTCCTAGAACACAAAGGTATGAATAGTGATTGATCAGTTGCTGAGGAAGGAGAAGAGGATAGTCGTCAAAGTAGCAAGATGAGGTAGGAGAGTTGGACCCGCCGGTGGAGGTACCTGAAAAGGTTCTCCGACGATCAACTCAGTGTATGAACTAAGTGAATGGGAAATGTGAGAATAATGAAGGCAGAGAATAGTAGTGTGAGTAATGCTAAGGAGTAAAGAGGTTAAGATACTTCATGTTGGTAGAGATCCCTATTTATAGAAGGGAGAGTTGACTTTGGGCTCTTGGCAGGTGGTGCGACGCGTGGCCGACCAAAGGTATTGTCGGAGGTTGCTTTTCCCGTGTCAGGCGATCTGCCAAGACCGTACACTGTGTCACTCTTGTCTTTTAGCCTGTGGTTG
>NC_032016.1:4717485-4736241 GCF_001865875.1 Lupinus angustifolius
GCAGTCTGTCTGCCGTGCTGGCAGGTGGGTTGGTGAGGTACTAGAGGCATGTTGTCTCTAAGGTCAACTCTGGTGGTCCCAACACGCGGGACCCACCTCGGCGACCAAGTATGTGTCTCTTCGGTTCGCCGGGTAGGAACACTCATGTATAAGATCTAGGTAGCCATACCTAGAGTAATCGTCTATGAACGTAATAAAATAATGTTGTCCATTCCAAGAAGCCATAGGGAAAGGACCATAAATATCCGTATGTATTAGTTCTAAGACATCTTTAGCTCTTTCCGCACCTAGCTTCCTTTTGTTTGTTTGTTTTCCCTTTATGCACTCAACACAGACCTCATAAGGTGGTTGAATTCTCTTTTAATTTTCCTTTTGTACCACGTGAATTTGTTTGCAGTATTTCATTAGTGGAACTGGAAACATCAAGCATATACTGATTATCAATTAAAGAACCAGAACCATCAACATTTGAATTTTAATAGAGACTAACTTTGTTATTTCTAAAAGAACAAGAAAAACCAAATTTGTCCAAGCCGGAAACACTAATTAAATTCCGCCTAAAAGACGTACAACAAATGTCTCAAATAAATCCAAATGAAAATCTATTCTTAAACATAATCTAAATGTTCTAATAGCCTCAACTGCAACCCTTTTGTCATCGCCCACAAAGATGAATGTTTTATAATCACTTGGTTGTCGGCTCCACAGGCAATCCTGCATAGTGATACTAATGTGAGTAGTAGCACAAGAATCTATCCATCAAGTATCATTGAGTACAAAAGCCGAATTAATTTTAGAACAAACAAGAGTTATGTTAGAAATTTACCCTTCTTTATACACCATGATGCATATTTAGGACACTCTTTCTTCATGTGTCATTGCTTCTTACAGAAGTAATAGGTAAATTCCTCAATACTCTTCAATTTATTTTGTTGAGAAGGCCCTTTCGCAGCACCCTTATTGCTCTTTCTTTTCTTATTTTGATGGGTCATAGCCAAGTGAGCATTTTCAGCCTTATTCTTTGCGGCCTCTCTTCATCTTGCACACAGTAAGATATAAGCTCATTAAAAGACCATTTGTCATTCTGAGTGTTATAACTCACTTTGAATTTCTCAAAGTGTGCATGAAGAGATATCAAAACCAAGTGCACGAGCAAGTCATCACCAAGCTCTAACTTAAGTGACTTGAGTTTTGATGCGAGATTAGACATCTCCATAACGTACTCCTTTATGTTCCCTTTGTCTTTATACTTAATGGAAATGAGTTTAGCCAAAAGGCTACTCGTCTCCGCCTTTTCATTCTTGGCAAATAATTGTTCTATTTCTTCAAGGAACTTCCTTGTACTTCCACCCTCGGATATAGAGCCCCAAAAAGCATCTGGAATAGAGCGTTTCATGATCATTAGGCACATTCGGTTACAACATTCATATTTCTCAATTTTAGCCTCATCGAGGTTTTCCACAGTGAAAATGGATTGCTTCACACGAAGTGTTAAATCCAAATCCATACAACTGAGAGTAATTTCTACGGCTTTCTTCCATAGACCTTAAATTTTGTGTCATTCAGCAATGGGATGTTACTGATTTGAGGAGAAAATTTTGCAGCATTGGTAAAAGACACTGAATCCACATAATAAAGAATTAATAATATGTTCAAATCTAAACAAACAAGTCATGTAATACATATAAAAAAACAAGACATGTTCACATAATAGATCCATCACATGATACCTAGTACAACATCAATTTCTAGTCTTTGGACAGAGAAATTAATTTGTAAGTGGTACTCTCAATATAATGATAAAATATTAATAATTAGTTTTGTCAAACAATAGCCTTCTTCGGAGCGACTATTATTCACATGGAAAAAAAATTATAATTTTTACATATTTATCATCATATGTATGTTATTATTTGGGCAAATTGTGTCTTCCTTTGGGCCGAACATAATTCGCATAAATAATCTCATACTCATTTGTGTATTCAATTAATTTCCACAATAGAGGTTATTTTGGCAAAATATTGCATCAATTAATTCAAAATAATTACCAGACAAAAAGAAAAAACAATATGGATCCATTATAAAAAAACATATTTAATCCAAATGTTCACAAGAACAAAACTTATATTAGTGCAAAATCAATTAAAGAACAAAAATTGTGCCTAATGCACATATCTCAATTGCATTCATGTTAGTGCAGAAATTATGCACATCAATAAAGTGCAGAACATATAATTCATGTATATCAAGAAAGTTCTACAACAATCAAGATTGGAGAAACATAAAATAAAGTATTACCTCTTTGGAAAACATAGTGAAACATGAAGAATCTAAAATTACAACTCTTGACATAAAAGTCAGGTAGAAAAACTTCAATACTTGTATCTAAATGATTTAGTCCACTATAGTTTAGATTCTTTAAAATGGGAATGACTTATACATATCAGTGATGAGATGAAATACAATTACAAAAATATTTAAAAGCATGAAACAAGAATGCTAATTGTTTACATATGACATATAATGTTCCAACTAGTCATCGAACTCTTAATATAGCATCTTCGAACAACAACAACAACAACAAAAAAGCAGCAATATATATATAAGTTGAAACGTTATGTTATATATATACATTGTAAGTCTGAATCTTGTTAAAATGTAAAGTTGAACATAACATGTATATATTGCAATATATATATATATATATATATATATATATAAATAAGACAACAACAACAAAAATGGAATAAGCAAACCTCAATATTAAAATAAACAGATTCATATGCATAAATATACATTATGCAGTAGTTGCAGCGGAAACATTTTATTCAATATTCCCATTATTTAGAACATAATAGTGGAATCATAGTTCAATAATCCCCAAATTAAAATTAGGGTTCATACAAGATTTGAGAAAACACCATCAATGGAAAATCATAAAAATTCAGAACTTATGCTCTCCTACCACTTGATGGAAATTCCTTATGATTCGTGAAATACCAATCCTATGATCTTGAATCTCATGATTCTCACACATGTATATAAAACAAAGGGTGCAGTGTCATACCTGAATCCATGTTCCTGAATGTGCTCCTTTGATATACGTTTCTGAAAGAGGTTTTGTGGTATGATGACCTTCCTCAACTAAATCCTTGATTCCTCTTGGGACTTGCGTTTTCACTCTGACGGGAAGATGAGAAAACTGAATTTGATTTGGTGTGTTGGAGACCATAAATTTCCTTATGTGTTAACTTATAGGGTTCACATTATCCACTATGGGTTAATATGATGGGTATCCACCCATTAAATCTAAGGAGAGTCAGTAATTAGATCACTTCTAATATAACCCAAAAATAAATAGTTAATATCATTGTATCAAATATATGATATCCACCTTAGTTAAAAATTATAAATTTCTAACCTGAAACACACAAAGTTATTCCACTAAATCATTACAGAAAGGTAAAGATGTGTCATTTATACATAGAAAAGTTGTGCAACATAAGTAAATGCCATTTTTGTTTAAATTTTTTGTTTGTATATCTAGTTTAACAATTTCATAGCATCGTCATAGATTTTGCTCTCCCCTTGAGAACTACTGATTGGTTCACACGTAACTATTGGCCTTACTTTTGTAGTAGATATGCATGTGTGTATTGTGTCTGATAATTTCAGTGGTAAGAGAAAAGCTTCCATGGTTGATCTGTTTTATAGTTTTTTTTCTAGATGAGGAAGACTAAGGACATTGAAGTAATTAAGGTCATTTTTTTTAAAATAGCTTAGGCATTATAACAATTTTTTGGTAACGTGGGCTGGCTCGAAAATCAGCATCTATCTGTTGAGATATTTTTTCTAATAAAAAAGCAATATAATTTCTCCTCATTACTTTTGAGGTAAAATAATTTAAAAATATGTTTATGATCTCACACTAAAACAAAAAAATAAATAGAGAATCAATGATACTTTTGACCAAAGATATATAATTACTTTATACATAATTGAATAGAGACATGTAAATATGATAAGTGATGTGACTATGTGAGAGGTCAATTCGGGTCATGTTTGTCCCATACCAGACCCTAAATATATATCAGGTCTAATTTTTTAACATAAACTCAACATTAGACCCAATCCTATTCAAGTTCAATCATAATCGAGCAAAACTGGGTGAGGGAGTAGGGTCGAGTTCTACTCACCCCTGATGACATATGGGAAGCATATACAAAAATATGATTATTCTAAATTTCTCCACAAATTTTGATTTAACAATAGCCAACATTTGTTCTAAGAAATAGGAGGAGCACAAGTAAGAAAGAATTGCATGATCTCAAACGATTTCTTTCTTATAAGGAAATTAGATAAGTTTTTGCTTGGACTACAAAATCATATAGAAAGAGAGCTTGAGGCCCTAAATATACAACCAAAAAGAGTAATGAGCGAAGCAAAAAAAATAGAGTATAAGATGTGTTGCAAAGGAGATGGAAAGAAACATAAGAAACTTGAACCTAATGATGGGGTCTCACAAATTACAATAGAAGTACATCACGTGAGTTGGGTTATACACTTATACAGTTATACATACTCATTAAGGTCATAATAATCATAACAACTGTTGGACCATTGTTACATGGGTATAGGAAGAGGGAAGAATTACAAGTGAGACACCACGTCTTGAACCAAAACCTTAAGATGTTAGTTCCATCAGCCTTCCTTCTTATAATTCTTTCACTCCTCCCAGCATATCCAATGTGGGACTTTACACTTGAATAAACCCAACAACAACTGTAAACTCCCATGTTGGGCATAGTGGTGGCATGCTCCCCACACAAAAAAACAAAAAAAAACTAACATTTCTTCCGTTTCAGAATAATTGTTCAAAAAGAGAAGAAACTAACATTAAGTAATACAATTAATTTTGTTAGAATTTAGAAAATTTATAATCTTGTTTCTCATGCATAATTTTTGAAAAATAATCCTTTATCACTCACTCTCTTGAAGTTATAAGTAAACATATATCTTGACTGTGAGTCAATTTCTTATCGGTAAATCAACCTTCATTAAAAACCATCATTTTACTTGTATATATCCATATCACCTACTTGTAATAATATATCATTGTTAGAAAAATTAATACCAACCATGAACCAAGATGTTGCAAGATCAAATATTAATTGGAGGAACTGAACTGAGAACATACAGAACAAAGCTAGAAAATGAGCCTTTTGACCTTAACACATAGCCTCATTTTATGGCCAAAATTTTACACAGATAGAACATGCATCATATTACTACTACTAGTACAGCAATACTAACTTAGAAACATTATTAAGGCAATGGTGTGATTATTTGCCTTTAATATTAGATTAAGACAAAAACTTGATTCTAAGCAGCAATTTTTTCCATTTTTCTTTCCCATACTAAAAAAAGGTTCACTAATGACTTCTCCTATAACAAAAATGCTAAGACTAGAAAGGCCATAACTTCACACCATTGTAACACAGGTTTAGTTTCTATTATCAGAAGATTTCAAGTAGAGAGTTTCACCCCCTTCACCAACATGGCCACCAGAGCTTCCTCCTCTTCCATCTGAACTTCCAATATCTTGCTTGCCACTAAGTCCTCTACCAGAAAAATCGGGAAACCCTCCAGAACCTATGGCTGCAACATTGCCTCCTACACCAGTGGCCTCACCTTGATACATGTGAAGCCCAGAACTTGCACCGGAACTCATGCCGAGTTGGCTTTGCATGGCTTGCTGCTGTTGGAGTGCTGAATAGCCCTGTTGGGAGTATAAAAGGGACGAGCGTGCGGCCATTAGTTGTTGTTGTGTCATTTGCTGAGCTTGTTGAACTTGCATGTAGTGTGCTCCTTGCTGCATAACCCCACCAGGAGTGTACTGAAATGTTGACCAAAAGAATACTAAGAAACCAAATAATGGAGCAATAATGTGATGGAAGATTACAGCATTGTTATATAGTGTGAAAGCAGTTGCAGCAATGAATGACTAATTCTAAAGTTAAGGAGACATAATTCCAATCATACAAGATTAGCTATCAAATTTTGGTACAGGACTAATTTACCGGAATTAATATATTCTATAGTTTTGGGATTTCAATTAACAGCCTATGTATTATATAGGAAGGGCTGAAGATTGAAAATTTCAGAGATCAAAAGGTAACAAGCATGTACTTTATTAAGGTTAACTGCTTTCTAAATTATCACATTATATTGATGAACATTCCAAAAAATAGACATGTACCTGACCAGGCATGGTAGGTGGTTGGGGTTGAGAATCAGCTATTGCAGCTAGGTACATGAGATTTCTCTGCAACCTTGATTGGTTCCTAAAATAATGACAAAAGGGTTATGATCTTTAAGCATCACAAGAACAGGAAGAGAAGAGTAACAAGAATCTGACACTAGACAACTATGAGAAGTCAAGGCAATTAGGCAAAATTCAAATAACCATTTCTGATTTCCAGAAGATAATATAAGTTGAAAAGACTTAGAATGAAGTACTTAAGTACCCAACTATGAAGCACCGTACTACAGAATGGTTGTTGTGCCAATGTCCAATATAATATCGGTACTTCGATACTTTTTAAATACTTTTCGGCCATTCGCCTTTCAATAATTTTGTGATTTTTTTCCTATATCAGTGTATGTGCTTCCTAGGTTGGCAAAAAACATTAAAAAAGTGGTTCTAGAGTAAGGGATTTACATGCTGTGAACTATTTGTACAATAAAATTATAACTTTTTGGCATCAAGTTATCATATTTTGCAACTTTAGTTCACAATATCAATTTTTTAAGGGGTACCCCCATTCCCCACATATTAGAAAAAGCCTGCATAAAAACATAAAGTCACTGCAGAGTGCTGACTCCATTTAAACTCATAAAAGATTCAAACTTGTGGAATATGAGGAAGAAAAATCAATTGATATTACAAGTTAGACTATTTCTTACTCAGCACACTCGCTCAGCTTTCCAGAGCTCTGACTTTCAACGATCTTCAGAATCAATGACTTGTTCTCATCCAGGTACTGCTTGAAAAAGATAGAGAAATAGTTAAATGAAGTCAATTATAATATCAGGATTCACTTACTCTAAGAGTAAGTTTTTAATCTCATCTTAGCCGTCAATTCCAGGGAAATCCGATGGTTTGAATTAGTGGGTAAATCTAAATCATTAGATCTTCATAAATCTAAACCCTAAGCAACAACCTTAATAAGTATAAATGAAAAGGCTTCTGAAATATGCTCATTTTTGTTTTAGTTGACTGAATATAAATTGAATTTTTTCTGGTATGTGATTTTCTCACTTCTTACTTTAACTCAAACTCTCTTAAATTAATTGTGATCACGTGCAAGGAACCAAAACCAAAGCTGTTTTCTAACCTCAAACTTTAGGTAGTACAAAGTGCTGGGATATTATTAAAATTAACTTCAGAGAGGGACATATAACTAATAAATTCATGTTTCAAAACTTTATGGATATAAATTGAAACTTTATTGTATGATTAGAGCAAATAACATACCAAGTCACCCAAAGTGGGATGAGACTAGAAGAGGTTTTATGTTATAAGTCCTTAGAATGAGTCTAACTTAATAAATGATGAAAAAATCAAAAGAGGCCAAGTAGTTGTTTTTTAGGTTTGATAAAGCAAGTATTATCATTTCAGAAGTGTAGTATAACACAGTCTAATCTGAACACATGTCAAAAGCATGGTTCTTAAATGATTCTTGATATCGATTTTGGGCATGATGTGTTATTCTATGTGGTTCCTCACATTTTATATTATTAATATGATACTTCTTTTACAAGGAACTCATAAGTGTTCTGAAATGATGTAACCATGTAACTGAGTTCGAAATCACATGAGAAAACAATAAGAAAAGAAAACTAATTTGCAAAAACACCATTGACTTGAACACTTACAAAATTTACATAACTTGTAGCAGAAATTGACAGAAAATAAGCAGACTAAAAAGAAACGTATGAGCATAAAAACATTGACACAAGTGGCACTGAAAGAAGACCCACAAGCTGAGACAAAAAGTAAAAGTAAATGTTAGTTTGCAAGTTAAATTTTCGAGAGGAATGTAGGAAAATAAAAGGGAAGGTTGAGAGCCATCAAATAAAGTATTGAGATGGCTCAGAAGCATGTCATGTCCTTTCTTCTCCAAAACTCAACTCGTAAACATGCCTTAAAGAAGATAGAGATTATCCGGAAAGGGATGAAAAGAAGGAAAATGGATACAAATTTGAATTGAAACAAAAAAGTTATTGTTAAGTAAAGAAGAAAAAGAGAGATTTTGATATCAAAAGAAGGATCCAACCTGTTGAATGTGATCAGTGGTGACATTGTTGGGGTAGTATGCTGTCATCATTGGTTGCATCTGCATCAGTTGTTGCTGCATTTCTCACACCAAAACCTGTATATCTCAATCTATATATATATTTATCCCACTACTTAAGTTCAGTCACTTCTTTCTCTCTATCTAAGTGAGTATTACTTATATAGCAGAGCAGGAAACAGAAACAGAAACAGAACCCTTAAGTGCAACTCAAGAGAGAAACAGAACCCTCTCTGTTCCCACTTTTTAGTTCCTTCTTTACTATGAATATGAATGAATGATACTTTGCTTCCACCCCCAGAAATTATTATATGGCATACAATTGTCTAAATCCATTTAAAACAAGTCTGTTTAATTTTAAGAGTAAAAACTCAGCATAGTGCATGAAAAACTCAACATAGATTGACTAAAGTGTCATAAAATATGTTAAAAATAATAAATTTGACTTATATTTAAAAAGTTAAGAATTATTTTGGATTTTCAAATTTTGAGAGACCAACCGAAAAACATAAAAGAGAAAAAATATATATACCAATAATGTAAGAATTTTTTATACTGTCTTATATTTTTTATTCATTTTCAATCATATTAACTTATAAATCTTAAATAATAATAATACAAGTGAAGGATAGATTATATCATAGGTGGTATGTAGATATTATTCTCAACATTGAATAAGTATTAGGTATTGAATCTAATTTTAAATAATTAATACATTATAGTTTGTATACCATATAATTATTTCTGATCAAAGATAGATATATTAGAGTAAGAATAATTTTTATTAATGAAGAGAAAAATAATATAAAACAAAGAAAAAAGTATCATGATTGAGTAAATTGTTTCTTTTATACATAATGAAATGTCACATTTGTAATTAAAAACATATGGAAAAACAATTAATTTGCTAGATCTTTATTTGAGATATTACCTGAGAGAGGACTTGGTTTTGGCTCTTTATTCTCAGTTATTGGGTGGCCTTCACCTCCTCCATCTAGAACTTCGTGTCCTTTTTCTCTCTCCTAAACACTAGCTCACGTGATAGATGAGACAGACAATAATAGTTTAAACAAACAATATAAAATAAACATACCAGTAATACTTTTCATTAATAACATCAAAGAGAAATTTTATTATTACAGTGTAAAGAAATAAGGAAACGCCAAGAGAGTGAGTAAATTTCATTATATTTAGTAGGTCCCCTAAACAAACAAAAAAAGATTTCATGTCGTAAAGTATATACTAAAATATATTTCCACTAATAACGTTAAAATAAAAATAGAATAAAATAATTAATATTTAACTTTTTTTAATTAATAAAATATATTTTCACTAAGAGAAAAATAAATGTATAAGTTTTATACAATGTTATTTTATTATTCACCATTAATATTTAATTATTATTAAATCTTTTAAAAATAATATAAATAAATAATAAATAATATGCTGATTATATATAATTTTTTACACTAATAATACATATATATTATACTTTTTCAATAACCTGGAACATGATATACTTTCAAGATCACATGGTAGCATTACTTTGGACAATCAGCACTACACCTTCACCTCAATAACGCTAGTAGCCTATTATTTCTAAAAATTATATTGAAATATTTATAGTTATAACTTTCATATAAAAATATTATATTTATAATTTTTTTTCTAAATACTATTTATTATTCACTTATTATCCATAAATTTCAATTTTTTTATTTCAAAATATTTGCATTTAAGTAGTTTTTTATTTTCAAAAATTATATTTGCTTTAGAATATTTAACAATTAAAATTGTATAAAAAATAACATTATAATAATTAAAATGTGTATGTTTCATGCATAAGAAAATGTTGCTGAAATATTAATAATAAAAATATCAATTACATTCAGTAAAATGTCATTTGTGTTAAAAATGATTGATGTTCAAGATATATGTGTGTTTATCTTTAAGAAATACTCATGTTCAAATTGTGTATACAACAAAATTCTAATTGAAAGAACTATATCACTAATTTATTGTGAATGTTTTGGTTCGAACAATGTTAGTTTTTGTGGATAATACTTATGGCTAGAGCAAAATTACTTTCCTCTATAGAAAATATTTTTTTCAAAGGCTAAAAAACAAAGGTGTGATCAATTTTATTTAGTATCTATGATTTTAAGACATTGCAGTTTTTATTATTACAATTTATATTAATCTATTGTTATTGTTATAATAATAAAAAAATACAAATGAATGATGTAGGACAAAAAGAATGACTTAACTCAAAAAATATTAACTTTCATATATCATTTGGGCTCATAATAAATTAAAAGTTACTCTTGCTACTCATCCTAGAGCCTTGAGGATTATACAGGGACGTGCTGTAGGAATAACCCACTACCTTCTGGGTGGAATTGCCACAACATTGGCATTCTTCTTAGTAAGAATTATTGTAGTAGGATAATGGCTAGGAGGATTTGAAAAGTATTATGGCGTTACGATTTTCAAGGTTTATCCAAGGCTTAGCTCAGGACCCCATTACGCGTTGTATTTAGTTTGGTATTGCTATCGCACATGACTTTGAGAGTCATGATGATATTAAACGTCTTTGTCAAAATATTTTTGCTTCTCATTTCGGTCAATTAGCAATAATTTTTCTGTGGACTTCCGGGGATCTGTTTCATGTAGCTTGGCAAGAAAATTTTGAGGCATGGCTACAGGATCCTCTACATGTAAGACCTATTGCTCATGCAATGAATAGATTCGGTCTTATACATACGCAAGGAAGGTAATAAAAAAAGAAAGAAGATGAGTTCTTCTTTCTTTTATCACTTACCAGCTGTTGTAGCATTATAAACATTATTATTACTCTTGTTCTCATCGAGATAAATCTGATCCCTCCCCCTGTTCCCGCCTACATATATAGGATATTTTAAGAAGTGAACATCTTTCCTAGTAGCTGGATCCACTCAATTCTATAATTTGGAAGAACATTTAGACTAATTAACCTAGTCACCATATTAACAAGTGTTGTAAGAAATGTTTTGAATAATAAAAAATATTACTTGCAAAACGATTTTTTTATATTTGGAAAACTATTGAACTTAATTTTGCAAAAAAATAATAATGTGTTTTTTATATTTAAATATTTATTAACACAACCCATCTTAATACTACTACACTTCTATGTATGTCTTCAAGAGCATTGATTAGAAAAATATAGTTTTTATCGTAAGGTAGTTGTACCACCAATACATAGGAATGAACATAGGAATTTGGGAACTAGACCAAATGTAAATTGAGAATAAAGTAAGAGGAGATAAATCATCTATTTTATCTATTAAAATTATAATATATATTCAATATTTCACTATTTAAAAATATTTTTATAGAAAATAATTAAATATAATTTTAGTATATGAAGAAAATAATTTATGATTATCATATCAATACATGCTTTATTCACGTAAGTTTACCCTTCCCTTAAACTAATACTATACTATATGACAAGAGTTTAAAATAATGTTATAAATTTTTTTATATGTTAATATATTATTTATTATTAATTTTTATTATTTTTGTTAGAAAAATTAAATATAATTAAACATAAATGATAAATGATTTGTTAATAACATATTAATTTAATATAGGAATGTGTGGATGTACTTGGTCTGACTTATTAATGTTTGACGATGACGTTGGACTTGTGTAAGAGATTCCTCCCACCTTTCTATCGAATTACGTGCTTCATTATCCCCTCTAATTAACCTTGATATTTGTGTAAATCATTTTTTATATTTCCCTTTTTGGTTCCATGCATTTATGTATTTCATAATGATGCTTTACTTTAATAAATTTAAGTAGCACGTACTTTATTACCGTTTGTCACTAATTATTAAATCATTAGACAAAGATTGCAGTGGTTGTAAAATACTTGATGTGCATGTATGCCTAGTCAGATTTTATCGGGAAAATTATTCTAATATATGTAAAAGTATAAATCTACCATAAATAAATGCAGAGAGTGATTCATTATATTCTTCTATTTTAATTGGATCATCACGGAATATTTTTCTTACAATTTTAATATTTTATGATACTGATTATTATTCACCCTGTCGCAAAGCCCTCGTGCTTCTATATATAAATCCAGAGTATTAACTACTTGGGGATACAAATTAAGTTTTAATATGTGTACACATGTGCAAGCTAGTTAACATGCTCCTCTTCTGATCACTCCCCTTTCAATTTGTCTTTGGGAAATATCACCAAGCATATAAAATTATCAAAGAGTAGTTGAGGGGAATATACAATGTTTGATTTAGAGTATCCAAAACTAGAGAAAAAAATATATGATAGTGAGTGTTTAATCATTATTGATTCTTGAAAAAAGAATGATATAAATGAATAGTAAATAATATAATAAATTAATATAAATGTTTATGCTGACCATCCATATATATTATGATATTAAAAGGATCCATCACTTTCATGGCACACAAAAATACCTACTTAAATATGAGAATTTTTTTTATGTCCTATCAGTATAAAAGTTTTATATACGAATCCATCATTCACAGTTCATTGTTAATTGTCATTGACTTTTCAAAAAAGTAATTAAATGAATGGTAGATATATTATATTGTTTGTGTATAAATTTTTATACTGTCAATGTATAAATATTATACTCCTTAAATATATCAATACAAAAGCAAATAAATTCATATCTCCTTAAGATATTTCAGCAGACATGCAAATCTGTTTATTTTAAATTACAAAAAAACTAATTTCTTTTCCTCCAAAAGTTACCCGTATCAATAATGAGTTTTTAATTACTCACCTTCTGGGAAAATCCTTATGAGTGTCGTCACAAGATAGTAATTAGGAAAGATGTATGTATAATTTATAAAAAAAAAATACTTTTCTTTTTCTTTCAATGGAAGGTTTGTAGATACCTTACAAGAGAAGAGGAGAAGAGAAATAACAAAAATAGAAGTATTTATGGAATTAAATTCAAGCACTCACATTTTACATCCCGATAACTCTACTAACTAATCAGTAATCACATTCCAAGAGAAGGTTAACTTTTACAATATCCCGACTGAAAATTAACTACATGGGGATTAACAAATTGTACAAATATTTCTTGTACCATAATCTCAAAAAATTAACACAGTAAACATTTTATTTTATAATTATGCTATTCAGTATTCATGAATTACATACTATGCATATCCTTTGAGATTAAGCTATGCTGTCTGATCCTTCTTGTTCCATCCGCCCAATTCTAAAGTATTGTTATAGAAGGAAAAGGGAAAAGATGTTTGGGCCGAAAATGTATTATCTATATATTGTTAGTATAAAGATTTATATATAGTCAATATATTATTTATCACTTATATATATTATAATATATTAAATTTATATATTATCAGTGTATATACTTTTTGCTAACTTTAATTTATAATTTATGATGAAAGAAAATGTATATAAAGTGATATACACTTTTGGATAGGAAATGTGACCCATAAGATAATGGGTAGATAATAATATATCCCCAAAATTACATTTAAAGTTTCTTTCATTCAATGGAGTTCATATTAGGAGGACCAGAGAATAAATGTTGATAACTAGGGATAGGGACCCAAAGGATCACATGTTCTCTTTTAAGTGTTGTCCAGTCCATTTCCAACTGTGAACAGAATATAGGACCCTCGTAACAAAACAAAGGTCAAAGTTGACCTCAAAATTAACCTTATAGCCACACACACCACCAATGGTAACCTTTGTGGGTCACTGTAAATAAGGAATGGGGGACCTCCTTGCTCTGAAATAGCGTACTCCCATCATCCCATATTTTTTAAATTTTGATATTAGAACAGATTAAAAAGTTATTAATGTATTTATATTTTATAGTATTCAAACTAAAACTATCTATGTATCTCTATATGTATTAATTAATTGTTATAGTATTAGTTAAATTTCCCATTTTTACCAAATATTAAGTAATAACACCATTGTTATTAAAATGAGACTTATTATTGACTAGGTTATAGGGATGGTAAAAAAAAACTTGACCTATGAGTATCCGTGGAGATACCCGCAACGGGTACCCGCAATAATAGTTTATGGCGGGAGTGAGTTTTGTGATACCCGCTCCGTGAGTACCCGCAAATTTATATATTTAGTTTTTAGTTAAATTTTTATATATATTTATTATTATTTTAAGATTATATATCATATACTTTATTATTATTTCATAATAAATTACACCTATTTGACAATGATTATAAATTTATCATATAAATATTATATTATTCATGTAACAATTATTTTTACATATTGATTATTACAAATTATATAAATATATAATTAAAATTAAAAACTCGTTGGGTATCCGCAAATACCCATTACTTACACGGGTACCCGCAAATATTGCGGGTTTGGGTACAGAAAAACACTACCCGCGCTCGCATGCACTTGTTGCTATCCCTACTAGGTTAGGTACTTTGACAATGAATCACTAGTTTGATTAGTGACCACTGATTAGACCGGTTAACTTATTTTACATTAAAATTTATAAAAAATTCATAATATTAGTTAAAGATATTTAATAAGTTTACACTTCAAATTCAAAATTGTTATTATGACACAAATACTTACTTAAACAATCAACAAATACGATTTTAAAACCACAAAATGTTATAAGTTGAAAAATCATCAAACAACATAAGTTTTACGCTTTAATTACAATATAAACACACAAATAAGTTTAAAATTTAATTAAACTACAGTTTTGCGATAACATAATATGACAAATGACAAATATAACTAACTACAAATAAGTTCAATACAATGATTTTTTTATTTCAAAATGACTTCGTTTTTTAAATATTATTTATTGACTTGCCTAGTCCGACCGCCACAATTATCGATTTTAGGCTTATATGCACCGAGTTAAACCAAGTCATCACGGGTTTGACACAAAACCAATTAGATGAGTGATTTAGACAGGTTAGATATCTGATTCATGGTTAAAATGGTCGGATTGATAGATCCAAGTCGGTTTATATTTTGTGTGATTCACATTACTGGGTATCTACTATTAATTAGAGTTTATGTTTTCCCACGAAAATGAAGGTAAATTTGAATTTTTATTGGGAAGTAATTATAATTGGTTTTGTTTATAATTTGACAACTATGAAGCATGAATATGTTGAACGTCCTCACGTGTCGGTGTTGGATATGTATTCAACACGGATATACTCGGATTCGTGAATGATACATATCCATAGAGTATTCAAAAATAAAAAAAAATAAAATAATAAAGATGAAGATACATATCTGATAATTTTTCACAAAAAAATAAGATAAGATATGATATATTTTACTAATTTTATGAACTATCTACTATATTTTCTAGTTTTGTTCCTTGGAATTTTGGAGGACAATGATATACAATTTTCATTATATTTTCTATTTTTGATATTTTGATTTACACTTATAATTTTATCATATTTTATGTATTTTTTACTATTTTATACATATATCCTTAAATGAATTGTATCCTATATTTTAGAAAAAAATATGTGTCAACATATCGGATATATATCGTATCTAATACACGTATCCGTATCCGTGTTTTGATAGTTTCATAACCCATTGAAACCAAACTGGACACACATTATCAAAAGTATTCTTTTCTAAACCCTAATTCCATGCTTTCCTTCTTTTTTATTCAAAGTCTTAGACATAATCAAGGTCCTCACCCCTCACGGTTGTATTACTTAGTCATGTCATTGTTGTCACAATATATGTCGGTTTCCAATTTTTGCTTTGGCTCTCATTCTGTTTTCAATTTCAACTTTGATTTACGATTAGTTCCCTCATTCTCCTCTTTAGTTATAGAAAATTAAGGTTGGTTTAGTAGAAGGAATTTAGCTTAATTCTTGTATGCACAAAGTTTGAATATCATTGTAAAGAGAAAAGTATGTTACTAAATACTTGAAAGTATCTATATAAACACTTTCCAAAACTCGATTACTTAATTTTTTATAAAAAATAAAAAACAACCGTAAGTTCTCTTACAAAATTAATTTACAAATATCCTGATGTATCATTATTTTTTTATATAACTAAAAGTATCTCAAATCTTACCTAGGAGACATATGTTACCTAGGAGACATATGTTACCTAGCGATAACTTTCTTATCAATAATTCATTTATAAATAACACTTATAACTCTATATAAATATAAAAAAATGTAAATTAATTTTATAATAAATAAAATGCTGAACGTTATAACTCACCTACACTGGGTCTACCACAACCTTTGCCTGTCTTCCAATGTGGGTTTTGGCTTGATTATTACCTTTTAAGAGGGTGGGGGGTCCTTATTGTAAGATTCCCAAGTCATAAAAGAAGAAAACAAAAAAGACTCAAGAAACTAGAAATGAAATAGTGTGTGTGACTGTATTGATGAGGAATGGAGTCAAATCATAAAAAAGCAAGAGAGGTAGTGTTTGCAGGTTTTGAAACATGATGGGTGGTTAGGGTGTCTCAATTGATCTGTGTGCATAAATTCCAATTCTGTCTTTTCGACACTGTGCTTCCTTTGTACGGTTCTCCTCGTCCTTCTTTAATTTCTTTACTTCAACCAAAATAATACTCACTCACGCGCTCTCAACTATGCATGCTGGACATTGTTTTTGTTCTTATAAGAATTGAATTATTATCTTTTTGATCTATCTAAAAGTTTAGTAAAGTCTTACACCACTATAATACCTTATTGATAAGCATAAGGGTTTAAAAGACTAAAAAATTTACATGTTTTAGGGTATGATGAATTCTACAATCTTGTATGCTTTTAGATTATATAAAAAAGATAATGAGAAAAATATTTAAAAAATAATTAAAACTATTAAGAAAATAGTTATAAAATTGGAATATATTTTGTAGGAACAGAAAATAATTAAAATAAATTGAATAAAATAAGAGCATAAGTAGACTTTGAACCCCTAATGTCAAATTTTGACAAATAGTTTTTTTCCTGGTTGTCTCTACCATTTGAGTTACTAATACTTTTCATGCAATTATTCTTATGTGTGTGTTATTTTCAGATATTGAACCCGGGACTTAACCTTATATCAAATTTAAGGGTTTAATTCTCTCTAACCATTAGAACATCTCCTAATTGGATATCTATAAAATAGTTA
Source organism: Lupinus angustifolius (assembly GCF_001865875.1). Classification (NCBI taxonomy): domain Eukaryota; kingdom Viridiplantae; phylum Streptophyta; class Magnoliopsida; order Fabales; family Fabaceae; genus Lupinus; species Lupinus angustifolius. The sequence continues at coordinate 4,735,044 of NC_032016.1, forward strand.
AGCAAGCAAAAAATGCAGATATAATATTTATAAATTAGTGTAATGAGTCTGAATTGACCAAGATGCCCTGATAGATACTACTGCATGCAGTACCAAAATAGTATTATACTTGAATTGCAAAATACATGGAAATTTACTGGAAAAGGGAACTGATGCTTGAGTCAATGCAATCATCAGACTGTGTTTACTGTTTACACATAAGAAAGAGAATACTCCTTGAGAAAAATGCAGATCCATTTTTTTACTGTTTCAAAAAAACTAAATTAATAATGATTAAGTAGTGAAAATTGGTTTATTGAGATTAATGAATCATTTTGGAAGCTTGACTAATCAGGCTCAGAAGTATTAAGTATATTATTTATATTTATATGATATTTATTATCTAATTAAATTATTTTAACCTTATTGTTATATAACTGTACCTTAAGTACTTAATTTTACTACCTATCGCATGATTAATTCAGAGATTGGTTCATAATACTCGGAGGGAAAGGCCTGAATTTTTTTAATAACACATGTATAGCAAATATTTGTATTAAAAAGTACTATATATATATATAATCAATTAACAAGAATGGAACAAACATATATAAAAATATACAAATGTGAAATAAATATTAAAAATCTGTTTATTAAGATATAATATATATGTTTATATAATTAGTTATACAAAATATATGTAAGAGATTATCGATGTTGAAGTTCAACATTTGTATTATTAAATATGATATAAAATTATAAATAGTAGGAAGAAAAAAAAATAACATTGTGAATAGAGGGGCAATCAGTTTCTCTTAAAAAATATGGATCTAAAAAACATTGTTCCTTTTTATTGTCCATTTTGTTAGAGCATATGATTTTCCTCTGTAAGAATGAGATTGCAACTAAGAGGGGAAGGTGAATTAGTTGACTTAAAAATTATGGCCACTTTTTCTGCAATATCAAGAGTTAAGATGCAGCGGAAAATATATGCATAAAATTAATAAGTAAAATCAAAGAGATAAGGGAGAATAGAATACACATGGATTTTTATACTGGTTCACCTTCTTGTCCACCGATGGCTACGTCCAGTACTCTTGCACCACAAGAGATTTTTCCACTAAAGATTATGAGTTGCAATTACAATATCTCAACCCGAGATCTCTATGTACCTTACACACTCCTTAATCCTTATTAACTTGCAATCCAATAAACTCTT
>NC_032016.1:4736341-4740965 GCF_001865875.1 Lupinus angustifolius
GAGCAGCATACTTTGTGATATTCTTGACTATGCTCCCCCTTTCATTTGGAGTTATGTGCCTGAAATGTTTTAAACAGAAAATACACTCTCCCAATTTTTCTCCCCCTTTTGACTTCATCAAAAAGTAGAAAAGTCAACAGTTTTCCAGCACAATATATATATATATATAGCATACAATATGTATATGGCAAGCATAAAGGTAATCAGTAAATATAACATAAACATCGCAATGCATATCATAAATGTAAAAAGATGTTCAATCATTTAACAATGCAAACAGCAATACAAACAACATAATAAAAATTTGTCCAAAACCAGGAGAAATTAACATTACAATCAAAAAAATCCTAACAACAGATAAAGTCTAAGATTAAGGCTCAGAACTGTCTTCATCAATGTCCATGCTACTCAACTTAGAAGAGAGACGATGAAGTTCAAAATAGATTTGTTGATTCTGAGTATCAAAGGCATCCATCCAGTTAGTGTTGTAGCCTTGAAGAGAAATCAATTCATCCATAATCATCTGGTTTGAAGGCATGATAGCAGATGAGGAAGATTGGATATGAAACTCAGAAGGTTGAGATTTAGAAGGATTAGTAGGGGTAGGTTCTGGTTCAGGAGCAGGAGGTCTATCTTTCTTACGCTTGTAGGTTCGGTCATGCAGATTGAATGTGAAGCCCATTTTGTGGATTACATCCACATCAATATGACTTTCACGAGTGTTAAGCGGGACCTTAGTTTCTCCAGCTGTAGAAACATCGAAATGCTCAAGGATTTTTGTTATGAAGATTGCATATGGCAAAGGGCTTTGTGTTCCTCTTTCAGACCACATTTGTCTCATTATCATCAGATTTTCAATTGATTTTCATATTAAATTTCATAGCATACATCAATTGGAGTTCTATGTCTCTTATTTGAGAGTGGCTGAAAATTTTGGTAAGATGACATAGCTTAGAAAATAATGAAGCAAATAGTCTTCTAGTTTGAGGTGTCCAATAGAAAGGATATCTCTATTTTTAACAGTTTCACCATAACCATGTTGCCTAAGCATTTCTATGTCCTCTTTAGTAATTCTACACAGAGAATAATAAAAATCCTTTTGGTCATAGTTTTCCCATTCACCTACAAGGCTGAAGCCTACAATGCTCCCCTGATACAGTACAATGAACTCTTGATTTTCAAATCCAATGTAATGTCTTATCCTTTTACAAAGGAAGTAAGATGATTTTTCTTAAAGTTCATGTTACAGTAAAATACTCTAATCAGTTCAGGGTAGATTTTATTTGATTCACAACAGAAATCGAAAAGGTTTTTTTTGTCTCAAGAGATAAGGAAATAGAAAATCTTCAAACTCAAAATTCTCGAGATTACCATATTTAGGAGTGAAGATGATGCGATCATGAAAGTGCTCCTCAAAGATTTTGCGTTGCTCATCATTTGCTAGAAGTCTCGTTAAGTCAAGAGGGTTGGACTCCAAAGATGAAGTTCCTTGGTTCCTTTGAGTAGCATTGATGCGTTGTTTCTTGATTCTATTTGAGGAAACCATTGAAATGAGTTTTTGAAAAAGTTAGGTTTTTGTGTTTTGGAGATTTGAGGTTTTTTTTAGGCCACTAAACACGAAAATGATGGTTTAGAAGTGAAAATGTGATATGAAAGCACACAATAATCACTCAAAATGGATCAAAAACGAAGATTTTAAAGAGAGATAGAGGTGACCACGAAGAGGGTTTGAAATGAGGAAGAAGAAGAGTTTGAAAAAGTTTAAAAATGCAGAAAAAATACATATATAACAACACAGAATAATCGGTTATTCACTTTGAGTAATCGGTTACTCAAATTAAAAAATTTAAAATTTTCAAACATCAACATAGAGTAGTTGGTTACTCATTTTGAGTAATCGGTTACTGAAACACGTTGTTCAACCCTGTAATCGGTTATTCTCCAGCATAATCGATTATTGACCCTAGAAAAACTTATTTTTAGGCAAAACTAAGCTATAAAAATGATTTTTAACCCAAAAAAATTGAAATTTTAAACATAAATAAACACATTTAAGTTTAAGTAGGCATGAAATAGATATAATGAAGTACACATATAATCATATATAAGCATTTAAGATAAGTATGCTTCATCAAGAATGCCTAATTCTCGTCTAATTATATAGAAAGGTTTTTTTGACAATGGTTTAGTGAATATATATGTTAGTTGGTTGTGAGTATCAACAAATTCTACAGACACATCCTTCTTTTGGATATGGTTCCTAAGAAAGTGATGCCTTATATCAATGTGTTTGGTTCTATAATATATAACATGATTCCTTGTGAGGTTTATAGCACTTGTATTGTCACATTTTAAAGGAATGCACCCTAAGTCTAAGCCATAATCTCGTAATTGTTGTTTGAGCCACAACAACTACTTGCTGCTATATATTCAGCTTCAGCAGTTCTTAGGACAACATATGCTTGTTTCTTGCAAGACCAATAGACTAAATCATTTCCTAAAATATGGCATGTACCACTTGTACTTTTCCTCTCATATTTGCACCCAGCAAAATCTGAATCCGAATAACCAACCAAATCACATATACTTCCTTTTGGATACCACAACCCAACGTTAGATGTCCCCTTAAGATATTTCATGATTCTCTTAACGACAACTAAGTGTGATTCCTTTGGTTTAGATTGATAGCATGCACACTGACATAAACTAAACATGATATCAGGTCTACTGATAGTTAAATATAAAAGAGATCCAATCATACCTCGATACTTTGATATTTTAATGTTTTTTTCTGCTTCATCCGTATCAATGTAAATACTAGATCACATAGGAGTAATTATTGGCTTGCACACATCAATGTCAACTCTTTTTAGCAAGTCTCTGCGATACTTGGATTGACTTACGAAAATAACATTATCAAGTTGTTTGATTTGAAGTCCAAGGAAGTAATTTAACTTCTCCATCATAAACATTTCAAACTCTCATTGCATCATTTTGCCAAATTCACTACACAGAACCTCATTAGTAGAACAAAAAATAACATCATCTACCTAAATTTGAACAAATACAGTATGATGATTTATTCTTTTTATAAAGAGTGTAGTGTCGACCTTTCCTTTGTTGAAACCTTTTTCAAGTAGAAATTTAGTTAGACGATCATACCATGCACTAGGAGCTTGCTTTAAGCCATAGAGAACTTTCTTTAATTTGTACACATAAGAAGGATGTTTGTAATCTTCAAAATCAGGAGGTTGTTCAACAAACACTTCTTCTTGAATGTAGTCGTTGAGGAAAGCACTATTTACCTCCATTTGATATAACTGAAAATTCAAACAGCAGGCATATGCAAGTAATAGCCTAATGGCTTCAAGTCTAGCAACCGGAGCGAAGGTTTCATCAAAATCTACACCTTCTTCCTGATTGTATCCTTGGGCTAGATTGTATCCTTGGACTACTAGTCTAGCTTTATTTCTAACAATAATACCATTTTCATCAAATTTATTTTGAAATACCCACCGAGTTCCAATAACATGCCTGTTTTTCAGTCTAGGAACAAGTTCCCAAACTTCATTTATCTCAAACTGATTTAATTCTTCTTGCATAGCAATAATCTAGTGTTCATCCTCAACTGCTTCATCAATTTTGGAGGGCTCTATTTGAGAGACGAAGGTCATGTTTATACATGTTTTATCAAGCATTCGTTGGGTAGTAATGCCCTATTTAATTCAGTAATAATGTTGTCAATTGGATGATCTCGATGAGTTCTTCATTCTTTTGGTAAATCTGTATGAATATGCTCCTCTTGAGATGGTAGGTTATTATTCATTTTCAAATACTCTGTATCAATTGTAGGTTCAATAATAGAAATTTCATTTGAGGATGAACTTGGAAATTCCTCTTCATCAGGAGTTAACCCATCCTTTATATCAGGATTGGTTTCATGAAAAGATATATGAATGAATTCTTCCATGGCTAGAGTTCTTTTATTAAAAACTCTATAAGCTTTACTCGTAAGAGAGTAACCTAGGAATATGCCTTCATCAGCCTTTGCGTCGAATTTGCCTAAGTTATCCTTACCATTATTCAAAACAAAGCATTTACAACCAAATACATGCAAGTGAGAAATGTTTGGTTTTCTACATTTGAAAAGTTCATAAGAGGTTTTCTTAAGAATTAGTCTTATAAGAACTCGATTTGAAACATAACATGCAATACTTACTGCATAAGCTCAAAAATATTTTGGGAGGTTAGTTTCGTTCAACATTGTCGAGCCAGTTCTTCTAAAGACCGATTCTTTCTCTCTACAACACCATCTTGTTGTGGTGTTCTAGGAGCAGAAAAATTGTGACTGATGCCAAGATCATCACAGAATTCATCAAAAGAAGAGTTTTGAAATTCTCCCCCATGATCACTTCTTATAGCAGCGATTTTTAGTGATTTTTCATTTTAGACTCTTTTAGGATAAACGCTAAAAACTTTGAATGTCCCATTCTTATGAACTAAGAAGAGTGTCCAAGTGTATCTAAAAAAATCATCTACTATAACAAGAGCATAGTAGTTACCACCTTAACGTTCTGTCCTTGAGGGGGCAAACAAGTCCATATGTAGTAATTGCAATGGTCTA
>NC_032016.1:4741065-4742277 GCF_001865875.1 Lupinus angustifolius
ACCATAACTTTTTGTCCTTGAGGAACCAAACAAGTCCATATGTAGTAATTGCAATGGTCTATCGGAAGAAACCATATGCTTAGGTTTGAAAGAAGTTTTTGTTTGTTTACCTATTTGACAAGCACTACATAGTTTGTCTTTAACAAATTTCATTTTAGGTAAACCAACAACTAAGTCTTTCTTAATAAGTTTATTCAAATGGTCCATATGTATATGAACAATTCTCCTATGTCATAGCCATGCATTATGATTATCATTTGCAACTAAACATATTATTGGTAAAGATGAATCTATGTCAATCATATATATATTGTTTATCCTTTTACCAACAAGTTTAGAGTTTTGAGAGTTCTTACTTTCAATGATGCACTTATCTGGGTAGAATGCCACATGGAAGCCTTTGTCACATAATTGTTTCTATCGTCTGTCATGTGTTTTGAGCAACCACTATGCAAGTACCATAAGTTGCAGGCAGCTCTCAAATTTTCCTGCAAAACAAATTAAAAATATTTTCTAGGTAACCAATGTGATTTAGGTCCTGCGGGGTTAGCACATTTTTCTATGCATTTGTATTGGCCAAATGACACAGTGTATTTTCTAATATGACAAGTATTAGGTGTGTGACCAATTCTATCACAGTAAGAATAAGTGGATGGATGTTTATGTGTCCAAGATTTTATTTTAAAAATAGGATTAATATGGACACTTTCTTTATAAAACTTTATAGTGCCTCCCACGATTGTTTTTCCTAAGATATTCTCATTTTTAGCCACACGACTATTTGTATAGCCAAGACCTCTACGGTCTGTAGAATGTCTTTGGACTTTTATGATCTTGTCTAAATTGTGACTTCTCTTATTGAGTTTATTAAGTTCAAGACTTAATGTTGAAACTTTAGTTTCAAGAGCAACACATTTTTGACATGAGGAAAAAATGATTTTTTCAATATATTTCTTTAGAACTTTGTTATGTTTTTCCAAAATAAAAATTTCATTTTTCTGTTTTAGGAAAAGTTTGGAAAGCTTAACATATTGTTTATGTAAATCATTGAAAGCATTTTGTAACTTATCATATGAAAAAATATCATTTTGTTCAGAGTTACTAACCTCATAATCATCATTTGAATTGTATGAAGCTATCAAGGAAATATGTGATTACTCATTAATTTTGAGTTCTGCATTTGAACCATCATCTTTATCTTTTGATATAACA
>NC_032016.1:4742377-4743346 GCF_001865875.1 Lupinus angustifolius
GTTTTGCAACCTGACACTCTAAGGAATTCTTTTTCTTCTAGAGCCGACACAAGAATGTTTTTGGCTTTAAGGTCGTATTAGACTTTATTTTTATCTTCAATGGTCCATGAAAATTTTGGTTTTGGTTGTTTAAACCTATTAACAACCATGTATGGTATGAATGGACCTTCTTCTATTGAGTCCCATATATCTAAGTCTTGAGATTCTATGAAGATTCTCGTTCTGATATTCCAAAAATTATAGTACTCTCCAACAAAGCTTGGAGGGCGGTTGATGTTGGAACCTTCTCCTAGGAATGATCTTGAGGCCATCTTCAATATAAGATCATACTTGAGAATAACTTACTCAGTTATAGTCATTGGTATTGCCTGTAAGAATGAGATTGCAACTAAGAGAGGGGTGAATTAGTTGACTTCAAAATTATGATCATTTTTTCTGCAATATCAAGAGTTAAGATGCAGCGGAAAATATATGCATAAAATTAATAAGTAAAATCAAAGAGATAAGGGAGAATAGAATACACATGGATTTTTATACTGGTTCACCTTCTTGTCCACCGATGGCTACGTCCAGTACTCTTGCAGCACAAGAGATTTTTCCACTAAAGATTATGAGTTGCAATTACAATATCTCAACCCGGGATCTCTATGTACCTTACACACTCCTTAATCCTTATTCACTTTTGGAAAACACCTTTCCAAGTGATTTTAATCTCCTTTCTTATCACACACCGTGAAAGAAAGTATTATGCAATAATAATGAAGAATGTTCAACAATTGTAGAATTGTCTTTACAATTATGAAATTAATGTAACTTGCAATCCAATAAACTCTTTTGTATACTTAGTAATAATATTCTTTATAAGTTTGTAAACTTGAAACACTTTCACTTTAAACAACTTCAGAAAAATCAACTTTGAAAGTTTAAGAACTTGTTGCCAAAAGTGAAGAAAATAATTTCAGAATATGT
>NC_032016.1:4743446-4777280 GCF_001865875.1 Lupinus angustifolius
ACCTTCTGAGTTTCATGCTCAATCTTCCTCATCTGTTATCATGCCTTCAAACCAGATGATTATGGATGAATTGATTTCTCTTCGAGGCTACATCACTAACCGAATGGATACCTTTGATACTCAGAATCAACAAATCCATTTTGAACTTCATCGTCTCTTCTAAAATGAGTAACATGGACATTAATGAAGACAGTTCTGAGCCTGAATCTTAGACTTTATCTGTTGTTAGGATTTTTTTTATTATAATGTTAGTTTTTCCTAGTTTTGGACAAATTTCTATTATGTTGTATGTATTGCTGATTGCATTGTTAAATGATTGAACATCTTTTTACATTTATGATATGCATTGTGATGTTTATGTTATATCTACTGATTACCTTTATGCTTGTCATATATATATATATATATATATATATATATATATATATATATATATATATATATATATATATATATATATATATATATGACAAGCATAAAGGTAATCAGTAGATATAACATAAACATCACAATGCATATCATAAATGTAAAAAGATGTTCAATCATTTAACAATGCAATCAGCAATACATACAACATAATAGAAATTTGTCCAAAACTAGGAAAAACTAACATTATAATAAAAAAAATCCTAACAACAGATAAAGTCTAAGATTCAGGCTCAGAACTGTCTTCATTAATGTCCATGTTACTCATTTTAGAAGAGACGATGAAGTTCAAAATGGATTTGTTGATTCTGAGTATCAAAGGTATCCATTCGGTTAGTGATGTAGCCTCGAAGAGAAATCAATTCATCCATAATCATCTGGTTTGAAGGCATGATAACAGATGAGGAAGATTGAGCATGAAACTCAGAAGGTTGAGGTTTAGAAGGATTAGCAGGGGTAGGTTCTGGTTCAGGAGCAGGAGGTCTATCTTTCTTATGCTTGTAGGTTCGGTCACGCAGATCGAATGTGAAGCCCATTTTGTGGATTACATCCACATCAATATGGCTTTCACGAGGGTTAAGCGGGACCTTAGTTTCTCTAGCAGTAGAAACACCGAAATGCTCAAGGATTTTTGTTATGAAGATTGCATATGGCAAAAGGCTTTGAGTTCTCTTACATATCACATTTGTCTCATTATCATCAGAGTCCAGTTGATTTTCAGATTAAATTTCATAGCATACATCAATTGGAGTTCTCTTTGGTGGTGTTGGTGTCTTGATCAAAACCGTGTCAAGGTCAGGAGTAAAGATCTTCTTCACATCCTCACATTATGAGTTTGCATATGTTGATAACGGATGATTTTTTGTACCAAAAATGTATCTTCTATGTATCATTATATTTTATTATTTAAAAAAATATTTAATTATTAAATTTTTAACTTAATTTTAATTAACTAAGAAAAAATGATATATGGAATGACATGTTTTGTTAGATAGGAGATGCGATCATGTAGATGAAACGCTTTAATTAACACGTTTCATTTGACTTGCAAGTTGCAATATCAATAGCCCCACATTGCCTTTGTTACATGCGTGAGACCATGACTTAATTGCATCTCTTACACTCAATCAATACTCCTGCTTTCCCTTGAGCGTGCTTTAGACATACACTAGCCTTTGTACTTGTGCAATTCACTTATTCACCTGTTAATAATTTTTCTAACATTTCAAATAAAATTATTAATCATTATATACTGTAAGTAAATATTTTATAAAAAAGAGCTTTGTTACCCTTATGCTATAGCACCGATCAAATCTAGATTATTTGGGTTCTTATATGGTTTGTTTGAGAGTTAAATTTTGCAGGGGAAAAAATGGAAATGAAAGGTTTGACAATCATCTCAGAAGTATATTTTATGGCTCTCAACTCTTTCATTTCTCTTCATTCCCCTCCAAAATCCAACTGTCAAACTAACTCATAGTATCTGAATATCATATAGTTGAATACATATAAAAATAAACTCAGCCAAGTGAGTTAGTTCAATATCAAACCAAACTAGATCAGAAAAAGAGAAATCACAGTTTTGAAACAAGTTTATAATCCTTCTTCTTCTATCTTTTTTTATTTGTGAGGAAGCTTATTAAATTTTTTTTGATACTAACAATGATATCCTTTACTCTACGTGTAATGAACTAATCAATTTCAGAACGTGTGATTGTCCCTTTTAATAAGTGTCATTTCCATGAATTGAATCTTTGATTTTTTTTTGGTACCCACAATTAACAGTTGTTTTCCCCTACTTGCTGCATCAAAAACTAAATCACAAGCTTCTGATAAAAAACGAGCAGTTCTAGTAAGATTTGTAATATGAATCCCCTTACGTTTTGCAGATATATAAGGTGCCATTCTAGGATTCCATTTCCTAGTACCATGGCCAAAATGAACTCCCGCTTCCATCTTCTCTTCCAAAGTTATGTTCCAATATATTTTTGTCATTTAGCTCCATAATTTTTTTTTTGAAAAAAAAAGAGACCGGGTATCTTGGAATAGAAATAAATAAGTGATCCGATGGAACCTTCTTGTCTACCATACCGAGGATTGGCTGCTGATACATTACATGATGTCATCCTAGAAATCTGATAAAACCTTATATTAGTAGACCAATACATTGTTTGTATTGAGATTGTTTTCTCAAGATGACTACACAATATAACTCTTTAAGAGTTAATAAAACATTATAATTTCATTGAAGAGTTATGAATTTATACATAAAAATAATTTTTTTTATCAACTTCTTATCCTAAGAAAATATTTTTAAAATATTCAAGAAAAAATGGTTGTCTTAATTAGCATGATAAGAAAATTGATATATTTTCACACTAAATCCTCCTACAAATTTTCATATATATAAGAAATTGATATATATCAGAAACGGATATTTTATTTATTAATAATTAATTTACAAGTAACATATCACTTTAGATGATTTCTAAGAAAATTTTATAAGGAGAGTTTAGCATTAATGGGCAATTATGTGTGGCACTTGGGTTTTCTTCCAACAACTCCGTCCTTCAACATTGACTTGTTGATGCAAATTCCCCAGACACCTTTGACATTTGCTGCGCATTGATGCATACTTCCATGGTTGAGAACCAATGAAATCACGGTAGCCATTTCATTAATTGGTATGCGTAACTACCAACAACAGAAATAAATTAAGCAATGGATAGATAAATCAAGTGTATGTAACTTTTACAATAAATTACACTAATATTCTAAAGTTTAGTAAAACTAACTCTTCCTTTTTTATAAGGTTGATGTATAAATTGTTTTTCATCTACATCCAATAAAGAAATATACCAAGAAAATCGTTTCAAGGGTCCGAATTTATAATGTGAACCGAAATGAGCTAAAGTGACTTTGCATGTGGGCCAAAGTGGGGAAAATAATTCTCAACCCTTTCAAGTATGGCACGACCATGTTCTAAGGATGGTTATAACATATTTATTGTGTCCTAAGAGGGTTTAATCAAGCTTTTAATTTGTCTTGGTGTTATTTGAATTTCAGAATAAATGATTCTTTGAAGAGCATTAATTACGGTCAACACCATTAAAGCTGACATGGGAATTTCGTGCAACTCATTCAAGGCAAGTCAAGAGTGGTTAATTCCATGGAGTAATTCGTGCAAAGACTTAACTTTTAGTAAAGCATGATTAATTCAAAGAGATGTATTTCGTGCAAAAAGTTAATTCATGATGTATGTTTGTGCAAACCATTAAATCACTTCAAGAGTGGTTATTCTTTGGAGTTTTCGTGCAAGACCATTAATCAAACATGATTAATTCAAGAGATGTTTTTCGTGCAACTCATTCAAATCAAGTCAATGAAGGTTAATTTTATGGAATAATTCGTGCAAGACTTAACTTCTAGTCAAACATGATTAATTCTTGAAATGTTTTCGTGCAAGAGATTAAATTCATGAAGATTATTTGTACCAACCATTAAATCACTTTAAGAGTGATTATTCCTTGAAGTTTTCGTGCAAACCCATCATTAAGTCAAGCTTGGACTTAATTGTGCCGTCCATCATCAAGTCAAGCATGAAGATTTGTTTGTGCCATCCATTAATTCTTGCAAGACTCAAGTGTGCCGCCCATTAATTATTGCAAGACTAAGTGTGTCGCCCATCATAAAAGCCTAACATGGAGAGTTGTTGTGTCGTCCATCTTAATTGATTCATGATTAATTCAAAGTGTTTTTTCGTGCAAGATATTCAAATTCACAACTCCAAGGGGAAATTCAAAGTGTTTTTTCGTGCAAGATAATCATGAGGACCATTAATTCATGAGGACCACAACTCCAAGGGGGCCGAATTCCTCATCAAAAATACAATGAAACCAAAACTTAGAATTAAGGCTTTTTCATGGAAATTCAAAGTTTTCATTTATTTGTAATTTGAATCTTTTAGGAGTTCCCATAAGGAATTTACCTTGGACATTTCGGTTGGAACTAAATGACCAACCATGAAATGGCCTATAAGTGTAAACTTTCGAATTGAATGAAAACAAGTTTGATTTTGAGTAAAAATTAAGGATTCTTCCTTTGTGTGAGAGTGTCATCTTTTCCTAACTTCTTGGCTGAACCATGATTAGAAATTCTTATCAAGAACCACGTTCTTGTGGCGAATATCATCCAGCTTATCAACACCATTGTTGTGGCGCCATTCACCCTTCATTCCTTACCATCTTCTTTTATCCTTTATTATTTCCTTGCTGCCAAAAATTCACCTTCAAAGACAACCCATAAAACTGTGAGTTAAGAACACCACACAAGATAGATTATTGTAAAAAAGATCTCCTAAAGAGGTTCTCATCAATTTATAGTTATTTTTAAATAAATATTTGAAAAATTACAAAATCATCCTTTCTCTTACTTTTCATTGGAGTGTTCAACACTGGAAGGGAGTCCAATTCAAAGGAAATGATGTGCACAGGTTTTTTCCCTCAAATAATATACTCCCCTAGTCGTTTGGTGCCTTTGTGAAAGGTATATGGGCTTGTACAATGACAAATTCATAACATTCTAGGAATTTACACAAATTAACCCGCTGTTAAGGCCTAGTTGTATATCTGAAAACATTGGATTTACTAAATGCAAATGGTCCAAAGTTTAATAAGGTGAATAATTCGTATCCCTATTTACACTTCCACTTTTCAAAATTTATGTCACTTTTCAAAGGTACCCTTTTTATCTTTACTTATAAATATTTTATTAGTTATTGTAACTCCTCAAATATTTACCTCTACCATACTTTATTGTTTCACAATCTTTTCTTTATATCAAGATATTAGTGTAACAACTATATACAATTCAAACAATGGAAATATGGATGACAATAGTTACTGGATACGGAGTATCCATGAGTAATATCCCTAACTAGTATGGTTGAAATTCATGATTTTAAACTCATGAGTAATGTGGTAAGAAATCTTTTAGGATTTGTTAGGAAGTTGAATTTTGGAGGGGAAGGAAGAGAAAGGGAAGGCTTGAGAGCCATAAAATACATTTGTTAGATGACCCTCAAGCCTTTCCTTTCCCTTCATTCCCTTTCCCATCATTTCCTTTCAAAATCCAACTCCCATACAAACTCTTAAACATTAAAGACATGGCTTTGAATATCACCAACTGACTTTATATTGAAGAAATGGCTTTTTATTTTTGTGTGTAATCAATATCTTCACCAACTGACTTTGTAACTTGATGGCTTGGCTCTTGACCCCTAGTTTGTAATCATGTGACATTTATATTTAATGGAGATTGATGTTTATAACGTGAAAGTCAACGCCTAGTGTGAATTGCGAAACTAATGTCAAAACTACTAAGATCACGTGTGAAAAGATAAACTAATGTCAAAACTATCAAGATCACGTGGTATCAATTGAATTCAATTATATAATATATATTTTTTTTTGTATAACTAAGATTATTCTCCCACTTTAACTGTAAAGAACTAACCACTTTAAGTGTATAGGACTGTTCATTCCAACAAGTGTAATTTTCAAAAATCAAATAATTTACCTGTTAATTTAACGGGATCTTAAAACATTATAATAACACATTCTTGTATATAATATCCACCGACTCATATGCAAGACATTTATAACTTATTTATACTACCGTTTCAACATGCAAGCAAATAAAGCGAAAAATTATATTAACATTCGAAAATTATAGTTTCATTCATTTATAAGCAAATAAACATGTTACTAAAATATGTTAAAAGTGATAAGTATAATTATGAAGATTTATATTTAAAAAAGTGTAATTTTTAAATAGATAAAGTGGACTAATAAACATTAAAAAATGGCAAGCAACTTAATGACTCTGATACAAACCATATTACCCGTTGAGCGTAAAAGCCATACGATAGAAGAATTAAAAAGACTAATGAAAGTGAGAAAGGCAGAGAGATAAATAAAAAGAATAAGGAAATTGATTTATTTATGGTTAAACTGAAAAATAATTGCCCAAAAATGAAATAATCCCACAAAAAATAAGTTACAAGTATATTTATGTATTTGTACATACACTTTGTGTAAATTTAATAGTATCCACTAGATATACCTAACCATATGAAGAACTAATAGATCCTTGTTTTTGGGTCTTCTCAGTAACATCAACTGAAGCTGTTCCAAACTTTACAACTATGTCTATGAAGAAAGGAACATGAATTTGTTGTGACAAATCTGATTTCACACCAACCATAATGAAGTAAAAACTGAATGTTTAAATTTCATTATTGACATGTTTATTAGTGTAAAACATAATTTGATACAACAGATCTTGTTCAGAAGGATGGTGTTGCATGAGCAACATGGCCGGCAAAGTTCTTTTGAGTGAGAATGCAGCGCCCACGACTCCGCCCTGGAACGGTGGAGCATGGATTTTTTTGAGAACCTCGCACGGTGCCTCTTTGGAGTGACTGTATTATTAGATTCTTGTGAAGCCATTGCTCCTCTTCTAATGGCCTTGAAGCATATATTTGATGTAAACCCAATAGAAGAATCGTTGTGAACACAAACATCTTTGTGTAGCAATTCATTATTGTGGATGAGGGAATCAAACTTTAGGATATAGTAAATAATTCGAAGTTTAGTTTGAGAAGGAGGATATAAAGGAGCAAGGATTGTTAAAACTCAAGAGAAGCAAAAATATTGGTATATATTATCAGTGATGACAATGGTATATATGTATGATGAATTTAAATGAAGGTATGTTTATATATATATATGTACATATATATATAAGGTAACGTAAGATTTGGTGAATGTTTTCATTGACCAAAAATCCCGCGTTTTCATTGACCTTATTATACATACATACATATTTTGATTTTTAAGTCTTGGTTGAATGAGTCTCCTAATTAAGTTTGTTCATGTTCAACATTTCTGCTTTCCCAAGCTTTTTATGTTTCTTGTGATGCTACTTTTCCAAAGCTTGAAATGTTCAACGACTCTCTAAGCATGACTATGTCAATCAGGACCATATTAGCATTAACCTTACAATAGTTGTGCTTAGTTTTGTACACACTAGATGAGGCAGACATTGTTTTACTCCCTTGACAGGTTTGGTGCATTTTTAATTGGATTCTCCGATTTCATTATGTTTAGGGTTAGGCCTGAGTTCAAAAGTTATATTGATTGAGGAAGGGCCCCACTCTCACCTTTACTTTTATATATAGTCATACCATATTTTTAGCTCAAAGTAGATATAATTTCATATTTTAACATTATTTTTTCAATTTAATTTATTAGTTATTTAGGATATTTATCCATATATATTACATATATAATTTCATATGTAATTCATTATATAATATTTTCGTCGTATACATATATGCAAATGACTCGCCAAATATATGTACGGATATAATTTCATATGTGAAATTGTATATTTATGTGAAATAAATAATATTGATAAAAATTGTCCAAAAAGAAGAAAATATATATATTATATTTAATCAGACTTAGAGTTAAATTTAAAATTAACAATGTCAATTTTAAAAGTCGAATAAGACTTCAAATTTATGGTGAGTTTGGATTGAAAAATTAACAAAACAACAATTATTCTTTTTCTTTACCCTAGCATGCTCACTCCCACTGCAAAAGATAGTCCTCTATGTGATAATCATAATACCTTTGGTACTTTTTTGGATTTTTGTTTTGATGATATTTATATGACTCTTTTATAACTGTGTACAATAAATGAATGTTATCAAAATAAACTTATCTACTCAAAGAGTTTGAGTGAAAATAAAATGATTTAGTTCCATTAATAAATGACAGTGTTGATAAATGTGAAAAAGGCAAGAGTTAATGTGAAAATGCAACTTCATTTGAATATGATAATGCAACTAATGAATTTGTTTATATGACGAGCACATCTTCTATCTCACAAAATATGTCATTCCATATGTTATTTTATGTTATTAGTTAGAAAAATATTTAATTATTAAACTATTAATTTATATATTTTTCAACCAATCATATCAATTGACACATGACATATTTTTGTGTGATATATAACTACAATATTTTCTCACTGACTCCTAGCTTTTTGAGTCCATTTATCTTTGTCACAACATTTTGGGAGTTTTGTGAGACATATAACTCTGCATGTCATCTCTGTTTACACAATTACTACATAAATGGAAATTAAGTATAAATAAATAACCTATATTCTCTCCATTTAATTTGAAAAATAATGTGATCACAGCCACTATATAATTTATTCCGTATTAACAGCAGTGCCTTTATTTACCCACTTTAGAGTTTAGACCTGGTTCATAAACAATTCAGCACTACGTTGGCAAGCAAATAAATTATAAAAATCATGTTATACATTTTGGCTCATAATGATTAACTTTTCAGGTGATCTAACCTACTCATTTCCCACGCCTGGGAATTAATTATATTGATAACAGTCAAAGTCAAATAATGTTAAGACTTTTCTTACATATTATATTTTCTTCCATCCTTGCTAAGTTGTCACATGTTAGCAATAGAAAATATATTATTTGGTCAACAAAAAATGAGCTACCAAAACATTTTCTGGCTTATTGCTCCAGTGAATCTCAATCTACTTGATGATACCCATGCAGTCTATTTGCGGGTTGTATTTTGGAGGGGAATGAAAGAAAATAAAAGGTTTAAAAGACATAAAATACACTAATGAGATAACTCCTAAGCATTCCCTTTTCTCTTCATTCCCTTTCAAAACTCAACTTGCAAACCCTAAGTCTGAAACCCTCCATCCATATAACCAACATGTCTATCAAAAGTTTGTAATGGTCTAAAATGAGAGTAGACCTACAAAATCACAAAATTAATGTGTTCACCTAATCATTTTTTAAGTAGGATTCCCAACCATGGTTTTCTAATTTATCTCCTTTCCTCAAGACTATTTCCTTTTCCTCCTCTTGATATTGGCTCATCCTGCACAATGTTATAAATATCACAACAATGTAATTGGAAACATAGATAATACACTTTCATGTCTTTCATTTTGCAAGCTTTACTTCAACAAACAGAGACATCAAGTGAGAGGAAAAGTGGTGGAGAGGCTAACCTTGACCGAAGATTTTCGTCGGCGATGCCCAACACCCTCACTGCCAGTAGTGCAGCATTAGTTGCATTGTTAATAGCAACTGTGGCAACAGGAATACCTCTTGGCATCTGCAAGAAAATAAGTTTTTATGTGAGTGAAAAAAGACTAGAAAGAATGATTCAGCCAACAAGAAATTTTTTAAGAGGACTAAAAGCAAAGCAGATGTAGTTGTTATTCAATAAGGCTTAACCAAAGAAGTGATAAGAGAATTGTATGCCAAAAAATGTGAACCTGTATAGTATAGGACAACATTAACCAATAAAACTGACAGCAATGCATCCTTCATTGACATACAAAATTTAACCAAAATATTACAATTCATAAGTTACCAGACTCCTTCGTGACGGCAAGTTCTAGATGGCGGAAAAACATTTTAAGAGAGTAGGTTTAAGAAAACCTATGGCAGCTACAGAAAACCATTCATTTACATGGATTTCAACCAACATTGATATCTAGCTTTTAAAACTAAGCAATAATATCAAAGTTCGTCATTGTCACATCATTAGAAAGGCGACCTTAGAAGTTCGAAAACAGCACAAGCAACTTGTAAAACATAGAGAATTAGACTGATACTGAATATTTGAACATCATTGAGAAATAGACCTGGACTATTGACAAGAGTGAATCAATTCCATCCAGAGTGGAAGCACGCACGGGAACGCCAATAACAGGCAAGGGAGTAAGAGCAGCAACCATGCCTGAGTTATTAGAGCTTTATTAAGAATACACTTAAGAGAACTGATCCTTAAGAAAATTATACAAAGCACACTTCAAGTAGTTTACCAGGCAAATGAGCTGCACTACCAGCGCCCGCAATAATAACTTGTATGCCGCGCTTATCAGCAGATTTGGCATAAGAAAACATAAATTCCGGAGTGCGGTGTGCAGAAACTATTAGTACCTGAAATTTATTACATCATTGTAAGGGTAAAGATAAAAAAACTATAAAACACAACCTCCTCCCTAAACAGAGAAATTGAAACAGTTTGACCTCGTGGGACACGCCAAACATCTCCAAGGTTTCAGCAGCACTTTTCATAACAGGTAGATCTGTATCAGAACCCATTATGATGCTCACTCGTGGAGAAACTACATTTAACAAACAAAAAGTATAATTAAAGAAAAATATCATTTTCCTTTCAAATATAATGTTACTGGATAACAATGAGTACAAAGATCAAGTATCAATGAGGATAAGTTTTTGTCACAAACCTGCAGTCTTGTCATTTAATCTTTTTCCTTCCACAATTATTGCAAGATTACTTTCAATATTTCCTAGGGAAGGCCCAACAATGGTGATATGTCCCATCTTCCGTTGCTTTCTCATTTCTGACAAATTATCATGGCAATGGTGCTACTTAAATTAATCACACTAGTGATCGAGCAATAACAGACGAGAAGGGGATAAATCAACCTAAAATGCTACTTAAGCAGAAGTTCACCTGGCTTGTCATACCAATGAACATTAGCCCCGGGGATTGTCAACGCCCTTTTGATCAATTGATGAGCTAATTGAAAACCAAGCTCCCCCTAAAATGATTAAAGCACATTTCATTGAGTAAAGTTTGAAACAATGGTAATTGAATAGGATGATCTTCTTAAAACAAGTACATAACTAAAAGGAACCCTTAATAACCTTGTAGGCCTATCTATATTCATGATAACAGAGAAGATTTTACATCTAATTTGATTTTCAGACATCCTGGCAATCATTAATTTTCTATTTGGTTCATCTTTTTCTCACGGATATGATAGAATCAACTAAACAACAATTCAGCCTTTAAATTCACTTTCCGCATATAATAAAAACACAAATAAACCCAACATAATAGCAACAATTCAACATCTCTTTCAAATTTACAATAAAGAAGGTAAAAAGAGAAGAAATGGAATTCTAATACCTCTTCTTCACCTAGTACATTGTACATGACAGCAGCTGGAGTTTTCATCGATGGATCACCAAGAGGAAGACCAATAACAGCTCGCAAATGGTTTTCATATTGCGAGGTATAGCAAGACTCAATTGTGTGATGCCCACTATTGTGAGGTCTAGGTGCTACTTCATTCAATAAAATCTGTCAATTAAGTGAAGAACCACATGCATAGTAACTATCCGGGCATTGAAAAACAAAAAAATGCATTTGCAATGATGAGGATATAAATTCACAACCTGTCCATCCTTTGTCAAGAACAATTCAACTGCAAACACACCAGCACCTTTTAGAGAGTTAACAGCATTGGAAGCAACTTCAGTGGCATGCTCTCTAATCTTACATTTTACATCCACCGGAGCTTTAACTGTGTGACATATGTTGTCCCTAGAAGAAAACATGAATCCTTAAGCAGATAATAGAAGGAGATGGAGATATATTGCTGATTTATTTAAGTTGCCACACAAAAAAGTTAAATTTGATATGTGGTAAATCTTGCTTAAAAAATAAAATCTTCCATATGCATGTTTACCTGTGAATAGTTTCAACAACAGGATAGCATGAAATAGAATTGTCTCTTCCTTTCACCACAATGACAGCTAGCTCCTGCCATTGTTTTAGGAGCAAAAATGTAAGAAATTTCATAGTCAATTGCATAAAAGCACCAGGAAGTGAAAGCATTATACTTTGTACAAGATAAGTTTAATAGAAAGGAAACATTTTAAGTGGTACAAGAATAGGATGGCATTGAATTACACCTAAAGATAATTCAAACTTCATGAAAGAGAAACTGTTCTGGTTTTGGAGGTTAAATTCTCTAGTGAGTACTGGATAGAAAATACGGCAACATAATCTGATTGAAAGACTATTAGGACTTAAGGAGAGCCCAATCCAAAAGACTAGTCTATTAGGTGGGAGAGCCTCATGGCTTAAGTATCACATTGAGTTTGCTATTCTACTCAATGTAGGACTCCTAACAAAGACATAGTTAATAATAGAAACAATCATTCTGCAAAACCCAATAAACTTATCATAGCTATGGACACAATTCAGCAAATGATGGCTTAGCACCAGCTATATCACTTTCCATAATACAAGTCATGATGAATCATAGAATGGAAAATCACAGAAGAAAAATATCATCACAATCAATGACATATTTTAGAGATTGACCTTGACAAAAGAAGCCCACTTTTCAGCATATAAACCACGACGAAATCCTCCAAGAGCTGCAAATTTGAGGAGACACGTTAGGAATAGGTAAAAAGAAATGTGCACATATTAAATAGGTAGAAGTAAAAATCAAAATTAATTCTTTCCTGTTCTCATTTTCTCCTCAAACAAAGAAAACAAGATAAACCTGTTGAAAAAATAATTACCATCCACAGCAGAAGGAAGTTCCTCTTCACTTTTAGCAACAGCATTTCCCCGCCCATCATACGCTAATCTCCTACTCTTTATCATAAGAGGATAGCCAAATATCTCCCCTGCTTTCTTAGCACCTTCAAGATCATCTATCTGTTCAATGTATTATTCACATATCTATCTTCGGTTACTATCCTAAAGATGCATTTTCAAGTACTATAAGAACAAATAGAAAGAGTACAAACCTGCGTAAATTCAGGAACCGGAATGCCATGCTGAGAAAAGTGAACCTTTTGCAAATACTTATCCTGTAATATGTTAAAAGTCACATCGAGGAAATCATTATGGAAGCAACATAGTTCATATATTTAAAAATATCAAATTTAACATATAAGATAGGCTGAAAACAAGGTTCATATTAAACTGTTAGTTAGTGTCTGAAAATTAATACTTAATAGTTATGTTAGTAATATCATTCTATAGATTGCTAGTTGTACTAAGTTCTCTAGGACTTACAGTGTGGTGCACACATCTCTTGTTAACACATCTCCTGAAAGCAATGTGTCCGATCAATCAATCATAATATAATGCATATTCAATTTGCATGTCTCTCTCCTTTCTCTCGGTTTTTCAACTTTAATATGATATCAGAGCTGGTACGGTTTTCACGGTAATGGCTTATACTTCATTTTGTGCAATCGCGGTCATAGTATCTCAAGGTATAAGCTGCAAGGGATAATTCAGTATACTTTGAATTCCATCCTAATATCTATTATTCTGTTGTGTGAAATCTCATTGTAATAACTAAATTCTCACTGAAGGATCTCTCATGTGTGATGGTTTCTATGCATTTCAATTCATTCACAGTCCAAGTTCAAGTCAAACTGGTTCTGACACTATTTATTCTCTATGTAACTTAGTTGCTTCATCTAAGCCTAGTGTAGGTTCTATTCCTGATATGTGTAACCCCATGCAAAAATAAATAAAGTGCCCCTCTTGTACTGAGATTATGCCTTTAACATAGCAATGCGGTCAAGGAGCGTATAGACACTTCATAATAGTCGTCATGTCTGTGTTAGACACATATCTATATTAGACACTTTAGGACACTCCTAACAATTATTACATATATACACTTAAAAGCAATGTATCAGATCAATCAATCATTCAGTTTCAGTTTGCACCTCTCTCTTCTTTCTCTCAATTGTTCAACTTTTAATAATAAAAATATCCATTTAAAGGACAAAGTCATAGAAATAACAAAATTCAAAACACAAGAATATATGAAACACTCCTGATGTAAGATATACAAAGGCAATAATACTTTAAGCATGGGTTGAAATATCTACTTGTTCATTTTCTCAGTCAACACTATATATGGAAACAAGTATACCAAGATAATACCTGAATAATTCGAATGGTAGAGGCTTTAGGTTGGCAATCAACTCCTTGTTTCTCAAGTTTTTCCAATGTAGCAACATCAACATGTTCAATTTCAAAAGTCAATACTCCACATCTAAAAACACAATTTCAAAAGTAGCATTATACATGTTATTTCCAAAAATCAGTGATCAAATCTCAGATTCAAAAACAACTATAATTGCTTAAAACTCAAACCTCTTTGCGAATTCCTCGACTGTAGCGCTGTCGTCGAAGCTTCCAACCATATGATGATAAGAAAGGGAACTCGCCGGACAATTCTCTTGTTGATCTAAAACAATGACTTTAATTCCCATATGAGAAGCAGCTTGACATAGCATGCGACCAAGTTGACCTCCTCCCAAGACCCCAACAACCATTTCAGAGAGTCCATGAACAGGTATTTCATCATTCCTACAAACATACACAGCACCATGGTGAAAACTTGTTAGGCCTCTTTTTTAAATAATAATTTCAGTTTAGGAGACTTTGTTTAGACTTATGAGAGCAACTTATTAAAATAGTTCATGACATTTCTATAAGCTCTTTTTAGCCTACTTCAATAAACTTGCAAAAAAAGTTTATGAAAATAAATTCTTTTTGTCTTATATAAATTTTTTCCGGAAAAGATATTATATTTCTCTGCTTTAAACATGAGAAGACTGAAAATGGTTATTTCTAATCCATTTCGTAGATTCGTGGTTGTCTCCTCCCAACATGCATTACTTTAGGACTCGAACTTTGACCAATATGATCTTCACAGATCCAGTAAGGTCTTACACCAGTAGGTCAACGTTGCCGAAAAGGGTTATTGTCGGAACAAGTCTACCCTATGAATAAAATGCAAAATTTAACCTCAGAATAATAAGAAATGAGGGGAAAAAACCGTTCAGGAACTGCATCCTGTGGTGATGCTTGACAAGAAAGGTGAGGGTGTTGAAACTGCTTTTGCTTCATTTTCAATGTTAGACTTGGTTGATCCAAGTAAAAGGTAAGGGAAGAAGCTGTGTTTGTAGAAGGATGGTAAAAGGGTTTCAAGGTAAAACCCAAAGTAGTGCTGTGTCCTAGAAGGATTGCACTGTGAAGCATACTCATCTCAAATCTAAAGGAATGCCTAACACAATCAAAACACAAAAACCAATTTTAGCTTTGGAGGGAAAGCAGAAAGAAGATGTTGTTGCTACTACTTTGATCTGTTAACTTGTTTTTATCTGTCATGGTTTGTGCTGATAAAAAACCCATTGTTCAAGTTGTTAATTAAACAAATCATATAATCAACTAAGTTATGCTGAAATAGATAAAAATATAAAAATAAAAACTATCAATTCTCTCTCTCCTTTTACTCTCAATCCCAAGTCTTCATTATCTTATTAGAATGAAGAGTACTCAACTAAGAACCCTAATCCTCAAATTTGTTCAATTTCAATCTCTTCCATCTTCCGGAATTGATTCAAACCACTCATTGTTCGACTTCACTGCTCATTAGCAGAACTCTCACCTTAGGTCAATTTTTTTGGTATTACTTAAGATATCTTCAACTTTTGGGTAAGAAAATAATCACTTCCGGAGTGCGTGATTGTTCATTCCAACAATGATCACTTCCAGGAGTCGAACCTTGACTTTTAAGTTAATTTGATTGTGGATAATCTACAAAATACCGATACAATGTGTTAAACATAAGAATTTCTGGGTTTAGTTTTCCATTCATAAAAAATAGCTTTTTCAGTAAGTTAATTAATTGTAATGACCAATTCCTTGAAAGAAATCTAGCAGTAATTAGCTTATTTATGTGCGAAAGCACATACATAGTAATGGTAAAAAAAATTCTCAGGATATGTTTGATATTTGTTTCTTCGTTCAATCTACAAAGCAAGGAAATTGAATTTGTGATAGTGAGGTATTTAGATATTTTTTATTTTGCTTCAGTTATTCTCCTATAATTGGTTCCATTTTAAGCCATGTTTAATTTACTCCATTGATTCAAGTCTGCATTGTGATTGAGGCAAAGGCAAATCATCCTTGATGATAATACCTCCCAGTTATTGTGATTGCTTTTCTCATACTATTAACTATAGATAAATGAAGATACAATAAGATAAGATAAATATTCAATGCCAAATACATAATATTGGATTCAATTTTACTTCTTTTAAGATAAGTCTGATAAAATGGTTGTAGCATACAATAATAAAATAACTAAGAAGAGTCTTACCCAATTATTTTTAATTTAAAATAGTTTAATGCGTATGATAATAATTAATGAAAGCAACATATTAGTAACCCACGTGACCTAATCAGAATGACTCACTCCCGCAAGATCATGTGGATTACATCATTCATGATCACCCTTAGTTGTTGTGGCCAATTAGTAGCCTATTTATTGTTAAATAAAATCACATTCATCTTCTCTTTCTTTTTAGTTTAGTATCATGTTACTAAATGTTATTAAGGATTTTGTAAATGCTATGATATGCTTCATGGAAAATAAATAATGTATGTTAGTGTAACATTTGAAAAGAAAAGATTATAATTGGGAAGAAATTGGTCTCAAACCAACTATTAATACTCACAAGGATTTGATAAACTAGATATTAATGCATTTTAATACATGTCATATTGTTGAAATTATTGAAGATGTATTAGAGAAAACTGAAAAAGAGTCAAAGTCAAGTATTTTTTCACATTCTACTGATAATTTTGAATTTGTATTTATATTATATTTAACTAGCATATCGATAGACATTTCGTATCTGTTGATCCACATTCTTATTTTATGATATTAAGTATTAAATTTGTATTTTTTATTTTAGAGAATTAGAATGTTTTTTATTGGATGTACTTTATGTTATAATTTTTGTATTCATTATAATATTCAACTTAAAGTGAGATATATTAATTATACTTATCTAAGATTATATGGTTTTACTTTAGAAATAAAAAATATTAAAGCCAAAATAGGAAAATAGAATTATGGTAATAGTTATTTCAATTTTTAGCTTTATATGTAATATAGATAGAAACTATTTTTGATAGTTTAAATAAAATGTCACATATATTACAAAAGAAAGATGACATTATCAAGACTATGAAGAGGGTTAAAATAATAAAGCAAGACTTTAATTCGATATCTTCCCTTACTTCTTAGATCTGCTATCTTTAACTAATTGTGATTCTTAGATTTTCAAATTGGATATCTTTGGTCAAGATAGAATGAGATTCCCTCACCAATTAATCTATATGTTTGAAGACAAATTTGAATAATTTAATAAACGTAAAAAATGACATGTCAATAAATTTGGATTAAGAATTTTAAAAAATAGAACGATAAAAGACAATTCCTACAATTAGTCGGTGAAGATCGATATTTAATTTCTTTTAAATAAACAAAATACAGATATATTGGTTGGTTTTGGCTCTTTCTTCTCAGTAATGGGGTGGCCTTCACCTCCTCTCTCTAGACAATGGTCATGTGATAGATGATAGCTGAGTCATTTAATAATAATAGTTAAACAAAACAATATTAAAAACAAAGATACCCACTAATACTATTCACAATAGACAGTAACGTCAAATTTTATTATTATATACCGCTGTCAGTACATTTCATTAACTTTGTTTTAAAAAACCAAAATATGTTTTAAAGGCTTTTGTTTAAAAAACATTTCATTAACTTTGACAATATCATGATCATAATTGTGGTGATGAGCCCGAAATTTCTCACAAGTGTAGTAAATATTATGTAAAATTGTAAATACTTTAAAACCATGCTTTTCTCCTTTGACCTTTAACAAAATTTCTTATACTATTTTGTTATTTAGTTGAGAAAGTAATTTAAAATAGTTGCATATAGTTACTTTTGTATGTTCTGTATTGACACACACCATAATTCAGCTTAAGAATCATATAACCATGATCTTCGTGTATGTGCACTCAAGAAATACAATATAAAGTGGTAATTGAAGAAACTCTGCTCTACAACTTTGACCATTAATTGGTGCCTTATCATTTTAACTTCGTGACCCTTTTCCCATGGGTATGCACTGAAACAGTTATCTATTTGGTTCCCCTATTTAAGAGTCTATGAATGCAAAAGAATCAGAACATTAACTACAACAGTTGCACATTGACTAGGCTCTCCTATATTCTGTCATTTCTTCTCATCATCAGCTGCTTCTGATTCAGTTGTGTTGGCAGGAGCCATCAGCTTGTCAAACTTGTCAGATTTCCCCAGCACAATTTCAATCTACAAAATAAGGAAAATGAGATAAACAATCCAAACATGGTCCAATGCAAAATTAGGGGTGAGCAATACCCAATCCTACCCGTTCATTTGGCTTGATCCGATTATGAACGGACCTGAATATGGTAGTGTTCCATCAGGTCTAGGACCAGTTTTGGGTTAAAAGAACTAGGCTCGTTCAATATTTAGTGTCAAGTAAGGGACAAACATTACCCAATCCACTTGTACCATGGTCATCATGTTTGTATATGCCTATTCAATAGTGTATAGAGTAATAACATCTATTTGATTTATTTCATTAGGGTCAGGTTAGCCTTTAAGTCTAGAGTTGAGATTAGGTTAAAAAAAATAACTCTGCTGAGGAACAAGTTGTCAAATACCTGAGCCATGCACACCCCCTCTATGGTAAACCTAAAGAGAAATGTTTCTTGAATATCAAGATAGGGACATTAAACAAGTATATATACAAAATATAAGAAGTGAACTAGAGATAAAAATAAGCATATGTGATATCATATACTATATTAAAAACTTGATGCTTGAACTCGCCTTTGCTTTCTGCACCAGACGACCTTTATTCTCATCCTTCATGCCAACTGTAGAGGTCAAAACTTCTGTTCCATATCCCAAGAACAATTTATTAGGATAGCTACAACCATCATGTAAATAAGACCAATATAGTAATAAACAAGAAGAAACTTTACTCTTCTCAGTGGCAAGTCCATTGTTCTTCAAAATCTCAGCAATTGTGACAACTGTAGTTATAGCTGTACAAATACATGTCAACATGTTTGGAGAGTATATATCAGTTGCACTACAGAGTAAGGAATAAATTATGCAAATCACATTTGTGCAAAACGGGAACAAACTCTTCCTTCTATTCTCAATATCAAATATAAAAAGATTAAAATCATTTTTCTTATGCTATATAAGCCTTGTTTATTTATAAAAAGGAGCAATTGCAGTGAGAGGCTAATTGTAAATATAACTCTTGTGATGTGTAAATATCAGAAACAAAAGAATCCTTACACCAATGCATCAATCACTTGGTGATTGTTTTCAATAAAAACAGAATTATACATATCAGTTATATAAGTTGCAAAATCTGTTTAGAGAATATTGGAGATAACAACTCATTTACATATATTTTTCCACTTTACCTTGAAAGCACATATTATATCGATATTCACCAATTCTCATATGAATAAAATGTTGTATCAAGATTATCTAATAATGTAGGACAAAAAACATCTCAATATAGAAATAATATGCTACTAGGCAAAACCTAGCAATAAAGATAGTATACACATAGCAGAAGCAAACAAAAAGTTACAAAATGTAAAGAGGACTAATAATCATCATATAGAAAATCAAATATTTTGGGATGCAAAAGATTGACATGTAAAACACAGAATGTTACATTCAGCTCCTATACCCCTCATATTTTTTTCTTGCAGCACACGGAATAAGAAGGGTTTTTTGGGTTTGATCAAAAGGAAAGAAATAAAGGGAAATATAAGGGTAGGAAAAAAAAGTTACCCATTCCAAGAGCAGAAAGCTCAACCTCATCATGCTGCTGTATGTACCTCTGCATCAAAGGACAAAAAAACAACCATTACCCTCATATTCTCATACTATTTTTTTTCACCATTTTATATACCTGATTAGTAACATGATAATTAGGAAGTAATTGATATAAAAGGGAAGATAAAAGAAAAGGTAAAAGGATAGATAGATAGATACCTTGGCGAGGTTGACATAAAAGAAAAGAGGCTTCTTAGTGTTGGAAACCTGAATTCTATTCTTCTTGTGGTTTTCAGTGTTATTGTTTGCAGGAGGAGCAGGATCAGGAGCAGAAGCTACGGTTGTTGACATTATTATTGTAATATGAGTAATCTCTCTACAATGGTAAAGTTGCTTAATTGGTTAGAGCCTAGTTTATATAGGACATAATATATGAACATGTGGCTGTGTGAGGGGATGTAGCGAGTGTAAAGTGTAAAATTAGTTTGTTAGTTAGTTAAATGGTAACAGATGAGAGTTTAGATGGTAGAGAGAAAGTTTGGGATCTGCATGGTCGTTATATTTTTGACTCAGTTGCCAAGAATGTCCCTCACTTACACCATGGACCTATTCTTCTGCTCCCAAATTTCATAATGCTACTTTTATTGTTATGTTCCCTTAACTGATTCACATATTTTGAATTCATTTAATTAAAAGTTTAAAACCATGGCCTTAGATACTTGTTATCAACATAATCATAGCCTTAGATACTTATTATGTTCATAAAACTTATGTGTAATATACCTATGCCTAGACAAAATAATTATTACATGTTATAATTTTTTAGTATAATCAAATATATCTTTGAACTCCACGAGTAAGAAACCAATTTCTTTCGAAATATGTGAATGTTCATTCTAATAAATATTTTTTCAGGAATCGAACTATTGATTTTTTAGTCTGTCTGAAAATCTAATAAGACCTTATACAACTTGACCAACGTCTTAGATATGATATATTTTGATATTTACCAAATATATATTATCCCTGAGTGGTAAAAAGAGCATTTGATATACTGGCCCATGGGCTGTAATAGCCCATGTCTACACATA
Source organism: Lupinus angustifolius (assembly GCF_001865875.1). Classification (NCBI taxonomy): domain Eukaryota; kingdom Viridiplantae; phylum Streptophyta; class Magnoliopsida; order Fabales; family Fabaceae; genus Lupinus; species Lupinus angustifolius. Next base: position 4,764,608 of record NC_032016.1, read on the forward strand.
TTACTGGTGTAGAGTTATATAATAGAGATATCAATCCAATTCATTCTAAACCCACAAAGAGTTAGACCTCATAAGTGGATTAACCAAATGATTATTAAACACATACACACCACCAAAATTAAAATTAAATTTGGTGTATGTGTATCTTTTGGAGAATTATTACTATATGCAGCCCTGTTCAACGTTCGTGATTATATAATCTAAGGTTCCCTCTCTCTCTCTCCTACATCATGCTAGTAAATAAATGAGTAAATTACACTGATACCCCCTAAGTTTTAGCGAAATTATACAAACCACTCCTCACTTTTCTAAACTTACACAAACCTCCCATAATTTTATACTTTCATTACACTGATCACCCCTGTATAATAAATAAGTGTATTTTTTAAACAAAAAAATGATAAATGGAATTAAGTTAAACAAACCATGATATATTGTTTAGACAAGTCTAAATAATATACAAATTAATGTATCTTTATTATTTTTAATAAATCACTCTTATAATGTAGTGTAACGAACCAAAAATAATAAAGATATATTGATTTGTATATTTTTTAGACTTGTCTAAACAATATATCATGTTTTGTTTAACTTAATTGCATTTATCACATTTTTTGTTTAAAAAACACACTTATTTAGTATACATGAGTGATCAGTGTAATGAAAGTATAAAATTAGGGGAGGTTTGTGTAAGTTTAGAAAAGTGATGGATGGTTTGTGTAATTTCACTAAGTTGGGGTGTCAGTGTAATTTATTCTAAATAAATTAAAGCCAATGAATGGTGTAGCTAAATGATGGTAAGGTGCATGATGCTTTAAATAATATTAGTATAACAACAAACCATACCAAATATATGCTGGACAACTTAAACACGATTATGACTGTTTAAGATAATCCATTCTAATTTTAGCTATAAATTCATGTTATTACTTGCATTATATGTGATTAATTAAGTAAAGGAAAAAGCATTTGGAGCAAAAATATACCTTAGTGATTATTTTAATTGTATGGTTCCCTTAACATTTACATAATTATATTTCTACACATCTCTTTCGGTGGAGATATCGAGAAAGTGGATTATCTATTGGGCCATCAACGTGGTACACCAAGTTGATGAAGCTTTTTTTTCATTTTGAAAAGGGTCCATGAAACTTGAAAAACTCAATTAAATAAATGGTTTTCTCTACTACTCTGGTCAGCCTTTCTAACAATAAAAATATTTTTTCTAATATGTGTTTCAGCTCACATGTTAAGAATATTGGATTTGTAATTCAATAAAAAACTATTTTTAGATAGTTGTTATAGTTAGTTATGGTTGTTGAAACTATAAATAGTAAGTACGCCTTATATTCAAAGTAAGAGTGAATAACAAGTTCAAGCATTTTTCTTCTCATCTTCACAAAGCATTTCTTATCTTCATTCTACTTTCTTTGTTAATTCTGCCATTGAGTGAGAGTAAGGTGAGTGCAAAATCTGTTTTCTTCCAACAAATTGGTATCAGAGCTAGAGCAAGATCACATCATTCCCTCTTCTTCAACATTATGAGTCATCAAAGCAATTCCTTTCCAACAAATCTACCCACTCTTGACGGTAAAAATTGGAGCAGATGGAACGTTCAAATGAAAGTCATCATGAGATTCCAAGAAATTGAAGATATTGTGGAAGAAGGACACCCAAAGATTGATGAAGCTTCAAGAGAACTACAAAGGATTGCATACAAGGAGAACATGAAGAGAGATTGCAAGACAATGTGCCTCATCCATCAATGTGTGGATGAAGCACATTTTGAGAAGATTGCAGCAGCAAGATCCTCACATGAAGCATGGCAAATTTTGCAGAAAAGTAACAAGGGTGCAGAGCAGCTAAAGAAAGTTAGGCTGCAAACTATGAGGCGCTAATATGAATTGATGGAGATGGAGAAGAGTGAAAGAATTGCACAATTCTTTAATAGAATTATCAGCCTAACGAATCAGATGAAGGTGTGTGGTGAAGTGATCAATGATCAAACAATCATAGAGAAAGTTTTGAGAACTCTAACACCAAACTTTGATCACATAGTCGTGGCAATTGAGAAATCCAAGAACCTTGTAGAACTAAAGATTGAGGAACTACAAGGTTCCCTCGAGGCTCATGAGCAGAGGCTCATTGAGAGATCCACTGAGAAGTCCATTAATTAAGCCTTGTAGGCTCAGATTACTAGGAGAGGATGAGGACTTTACAGAGGTGGAATCAAGAACCGAGGCAGAGGGAAGAGTTCAAACCAGCAAGATCAGGAAAGACCTGATCAAGATCACTCACTAAACTCAATCAAGAAAACAGGTGCCAACAATTGGAGAGGAGGAAAGAAAAGATTAGACAGAAAGAGGATTAAGTGTTTCAATTGCAACAAGATTGGACACTTTTCATATGAGTGTCAATCCTCCCCAGGTCAATCTGATTCAAATGGCAGACACCACAATGAAGCACATATGGTGAAGGAGGAGAGAACTAACAAGGATGATGAGACCCCTGTTCTGCTAATGATGACAACCAATCAAGAAATCAGAAGTTGTGAAACTTGGTACATAGACTCTGGCTACTCCAACCACATGACAGGTCATAGAAACTGGCTTGTCAATTTTGATTCAAGCAAAAGGAGCAAAGTCATATTTGCAGACAATAGAATGATCCAAGCTGAAGGCACTGGAGATGTGATGATCACAAAGAAGGATGGAGGCAAAGCAATGATCACAGATGTTCTATTTGTGCCAAATATGAGAAACAATCTCACCAGCTTGGGGCAACTACTAGAGAAAGGCTTTTCAGTGAATATGCAAAATGGGTACCTAGATATCTTTGATCCTACAACAAGGAAGATCCTGAGAACTCATCTCACACAAAACAGAACATTCAAGGTGAATCTCAATACAATTGAATCTCAATGCCTTAATGTTGAAATGCTAACTGATGATACATGGTTATGGCACATGAGACTTGGTCATCTAAACTTTAAAGACCTAAGTCTCATGAAAGCCAAAAACCTGGTTCTTGGTTTTCCAGTAGTTCAGGTACCTAAGAAAGCTTGTGATAGTTGCCTAATCAGCAAGCAACCAAAGTCCTCATTCAGCAAATTCACTGCATCAAGAGCCAACAATCTGCTACACATTGTGTACTCAGATGTCTGTGGACCATTGGAGATTCCCTCCCTAGGTGGAAACAAATATTTTGTCATCTTTGTGGTTGAATTCAGCAGGAAACTCTGGCTTTATTTGATCAAGGCTAAGAGTGATGTGTTTGGCATATTCAAGATCTTCAAAAACATGGTTGAGAAGCAATCAGAAAAATCAATCAGGATACTAAGAACAGATGGTGGAGGTGAGTTTGTATCTAAATAATTTGAAGACTTTTGCATCAAAAATGGAATTCAACATGAAGTAACAACACCCTACACTCCTCAGCATAATGGAGTTGCTGAAAGAAGGAATAGAACCATTTTGAACATGGTGAGATGCATGCTCAAGACAATAAATCTACCACAGAACCTATGGGGTGAGGCTGCAACAACTGCAGCCTATGTTCTAAACCATTGTCCTACAAAAAGGCTAGAACTCAAGGTACCTTAAGAAGTCTGGTCAGGAAGGAAACCCTATATGAAACACTTTAAGATCTTTGGGCCATTATGCTATATGCATATCCCGGATCAAAAGAGGATAAAACTGGATGATAAAAGTGAACAGATGATCTTTATAAGATACAATCCAATAGGATCCTACAAAATTCTAAATCCAAAGACTCTCAAAGTCATGTTCAATAGAGATGTGCACTTTGTTGAGTCAAGCTCTTGGAAGGAAGTGAACTCAGCATCAGAACCAACCACTCAGATTCAGCTAGAATGGAATGCACAAGAGCCACACACTAAGGCTAATGATCCAGATGAGGATGAGCATTAGGCAGAGATGTTTGTTGATAGGAGTGAGTCAAGAAGGCCCAGCAGAACTAGAAACTTGCACACCAGAATCGAGGAGTATCAAATTGTTCCTGATGGTAGCATAACTGATGAAGGAGAATTGGTTCAATATATTGCACTATTTGCATATGCTGAACCAATCTCAATTGATGAAGCAGTGAATAGTAAGGTGTGGAAGGAAGTAATGCTGGAAGAATTAAAGTCAATTGCCAAGAATAAAACATGGGAACTAGTTCAATTCCCAACTGACAAGAAACCCATTGAAGTAAAGTGGGTGTTCAAGACTAAACTCAATCCAGATGGAACCACTGCCAAGCACAAAACAAGGCTCGTGGCTAAGAGATTTATGCAGAAAGAAGAAGTTGACTTCTCTGAAATCTTTGCTCCAGTTTCAAGGCTAGAAACTGTAAGAATGTTGGTTGCCTTAGCAAATTGGAACAATTGGGACATATAACAGCTGGATGTTAAGTCAGCTTTTCTCAATGGCCCTATTGAGGAGAAAGTGTATGTCAAGCAGCCACCAGGATTTGAAATCAAAGGCAATGAAGATAAAGTGTATAGACTGAAAAAGGCCCTATATGGATTGAGACAAGAGCTTGGAACAAAAGAATAGATGCATTCTTTCTGAATTCAGGATTCAAGAAGTGTGAAGTCGAGCATGGTGTGTATGTGAAGAATCTGAGTAAGCATGACATCCTCATTATATGCCTTTATGTGGATGATTTATTAATCACAGGTAGCAGCTCAGATAGGATTGAAGAAATAAAGCTAGGCCTCAAGTCTGAATTTGAAATGTCTGATCTAGGCAAGCTATCTTACTTCCCTGGGATCGAATTCAGGCAAGTCAAGGAAGGGATCTTCATGCATCAAAGGAAGTACACACAAGATGTGCTAAGAAAATTCAACATGTTGAATTGCAACTCTGCTGAGACACCTGCAGAGACTAATCTAAAGCTAGATAAACAAGAACATGAAGCAGAGATTGATGGCACACTATTTAGACAGATTGTTGGATGCCTAAGATTTCTCTGCCATACAAGACTAGAGGTTGCACACAGTGTTGGTATTGTGAGTAGATTCATAAATGATCCAAGGAAATCACATCTTGTTGCTGCTAAGAGAATTCTAAGATACCTAAGGGGTACTCCTGAGTTTGGAATTCTATTCCATAAACAAATAGATAACAAAGTGCAGCTAGTTGCTTACTCTGATTCAGATTGGAGTGGAGATCCACTATAAAGGAAGATCATCATGGGCTATGTGTTCTTCCTATCTGTTTCACCAACATCTTGGTGTTCTAAGAAGCAAGAGGTGGTGGCTTTGTCCACCTGTGAGGCAGAATACATTTCAGCATGTCATGCTACTTGTCAAGCATTATGGATAACTTCTTTACTTGAAGAATTGGGGGTTGATTTTGGAGGTATAGTAGAATTGTTGGTTGACAATAAATATGCTATCAATTTGGCGAAAAATCCTGTATCTCATGGACGAAGCAAGCACATAGAAAGGAAATACCATTTCCTTAGAAACCAAGTTGAGAAAGGCAAGATACGATTGAAGCATTGTGGGACAACCTTACAAATTGCATATGTGATGACCAAATCATTGAAGATAGATAGGTTTAAAGAGTTGAGAAAAATGTTAAGTGTAGTATGTTTGTAGTTGTTTTGAATTAAGAAAGAGTATTGGATTTGTAATTCAATAAAAAACTATTTTTAGATAGTTGTTATAGTTAGTTATGGTTGTTGAAACTATAAATAATAAGTATGTCTTGTATTCAAAGTAAGAGTGAATAACAAGTTCAAACATTTTTCTTCTGATCTTCACAAAGCATTTCTTATCTTCATTCTACTTTCTTTGTTAATTCTACCATTGAGTGAGAGTAAGGTGAGTGCAAAATTTGTTTTCTTCCAACAAAGAATACCTAAGTAGGAAAAGGAAAATTAAAACTATCACATCTCCATGTATTAAATAAATTATTTTCCTTGTAATTTTAAGTATCACAAATATATGTCAGAGATGTATCTACATATAGGTCCAAATACATTCAACCGACCACGAGTAAGCTAGAAGGTCAATGGGTCAACCATATAAAAAGACTAGGACCTAAGAGACCCAAGATTAAGATCTGTCTATCGAGGTCCAATAAGGTATATGATTCAATCTATAAGGTAATTTACAATGGAAGATATTCTTGAAGGACATTTAAGGGCCCTCGGGTAAATTAAGTGATGATGAGGACAAATAAATTATTGGAGTTACCCATTCTTCTCCAATACCAACATATAGTTGATGAACAAGTTCTTTATAGGAAGGTTAGCTAGATGATATAGGTGTGTCAGATTGATTAGAGGAGGTCATATATATATATATATTAAGATCCATCTTGATCATACTATCTTTAATTACTATATACTTGCCTTATAAAAATACTGACTTGAGCATTATAGTACTTTTTAACTATATATTTAACTGTCGGAAGTTGGTTCACTAACTGGTTCAACACAAATTTAATACTCTAATGTTGCTCACCAACTTTGTTCATCCTAGAAATATCATTGTCACATTATCCCTCATCATAAAAACTAAAGAAAAAAAAATTAAATTGACAAATAGTTAAATTAAAAAGTAAACAATATTTAACAGAATTTTGTCTATGATAAAAAGTAGTTAATAAATGAAAAAAAAATGATGAAATAGTTTTCTAATATAGTTTTTGTGAATAGCTACCTACAATTTTGATTCGAATGAAATAAATTTTTTGGAGCACTATACTATCCTTAAAAATTCTTTTAGAATTATTTGGTGATTAACAAAGTATCCCGCCGAATAAAAATTCAAGAAAGTGATTTCATTTACGATTAGGTTGATTAGTACTTAGGTTTAAACCCGAACAACTGCACAAATTTGTGAATAAAAAAAGTTGGATGGAGCAAATATAATATTGGTGAGATAAGTGACTAACCGTTTCATCGGTTAAGATTTCATATCTAACCGTTATGATTTTCCATCTTATATATAAAAATGCACGTTTATATGTGTCTCATGTCAATAAGAAAACTTTATTTATTTAAAAAGAAAAATTATAAAAACAAAACCTAATATTTTAATATTATTTTATGAAATTTAATCTATTCAGGATATAAAAATAGAAAAATTATTGTACAAGTGATCTTTATCCGGTTATGGACCATGGTTCCGGTTGTGTACTGTCGGTGCAATTAAAGAATAAAACCTGAAAGTGACTAACCAAGATAGAAAATATGGCCTCCCATTTCTGGATTACGGAGAAATTAATGGACGAGAAGGATAAATGTAATAATTCTCTTCGGTACTGATAAACAAATAGTACAAAAATAAAAGGAAAAGTAATTTGCTACAACATTTTGATCATTTTATTTGCAATGTAATAAAAATTTTGGGACCGAAAACAAATGAAAAAACAAAAATTCTGGTCTCCAGTACTCCAAAGGATCCTTGTTTGAAGAATACACATTTTAAAATAAAATATCTGGGATTATATGTATGCTCTATAGTGACAATTCTAAGAAAAATCTATTATAATCATGATAAATAATGAAGACCTAAAACTCATCCAAATTTTAGTTTATGGAAAGAAAAGGGAGTAGACAATCCTACCAAAATTCATGTTCACCTATTAAGTTGGATCAATTCTCTGGTTAAGCATTTAATCTAACACTTGAATGTTCATCCTTATTTGCTAGCTAACTTGTTCGTATACCATCTACTATTGATCTAAACGTATAACAAACTAACCCTTATAAGATGTGTACGAATTAACTAAATCGATACAAACAGATTAATTACGAGTTACAAATATAGTGCTATGATGATTAGGAAAATAAATTGTTTGGAGCATAGGTTAACCAAAACATAAAGGTGATTCATATAAAATAGGACCTTAATAATATGATACAAATATAAACCTAATCATGCACTGATCAACTAAACAAATAATTATTTGTATTTTTATATGGAGAATAAAATCAATAAGTTAAAACTGTCATGGGTTAGAGGGATAAGCTACTTCACCAAGATCTTAAGGCATATAAAATTGATTGAAAATAACACAAGTTGGGTGATACTTATACGCCATTAATTATTAAATGACATATACAATTAAAACGTACACGTTCCATGCAAGTGACGTGTACTTAGTTATTCTTAATTTTTTGAGTACATACTTAGGTATTGTTATTTACTAAAAGAGAATAAGGAAGCGTATATATATTGACCTATAATTTTGACTTAGTTCAAAGATAAATAAATGGTTATATTCACATGTTGGTGTTGAACTATTTGAGATTGAAATGTAAAGGTTAGTAATTTAATTCCCAAAATGCTAAAACATTTGTAATTGGTGTAAACCTTTAATTTATTTCTTAAAATATACTGGCCAGTGTTTAAAACCTGGTATTCTTTTGTCACAATTTAAGTTTTTCAAAAAATTTAAACATCATCATAGTTTTAAGGATCAAAGGTTGTTGATAAAGTCCTTCAATTTAACACAATTTAACCTTTTTAAAAGATTTGTTTGCTGATGTGAAATTTTGAAAGACCTAAGTGATAACAATATATATTATATTTTAAGGATTACATTGGTGGTTTATAAAGGTTCCTTTAAGATATTGTTTATGGGTTGTGGGTTGGGATATCAAGGATTGAGTAAGAATTTTAGAAGATTTATTTTATTTATTGAAACTTAGTTAGAGACTCAATCACAAATAATTTTATACTTGAATGATCCAATTATAAACTTATAAAATATAGAATCTGTATGAATTTTTTGAAGAATGTGTGTGAATTTATTGATTAATTAAACCTTGATAAACAAAGAGATAAAGAGATACTTGGGAAAAAAGAAAACTTCTATATGGTAGTTGAAGCCGGCAGGTATAATATTATTGGACTTCTAACTCTAAATTATACACCAAATCAATGAAGATATTAGTAAAGGCTCTAAAAGTATAGTTGATGAGTGATTTGGTCAATTAATTTAAGCCATTGCAAGAAGTTGCCCATAATTGATAAAATTCCCTACCATAGGAGTGCTTGAAGTTCTGAACTACAACTAACATAATTAATAATATTACCAACATATATATGCTTTTATTATACAAACATAGGAATGGGTGGAGATTCCTCTCTTATACCGCCAAGAGAAACCATATTTTAATCATATTCTTTATAATGGTACTTTATTTGGTCAAAAATAAATAAGAACAATAAATTGGCACCCAATTTTTAATGTAGTTCCTAGCTACCTCCTAAACCTAACAAACTTATAATTGAGGAATTTGAAATTGATAAAAATCAGATAAACATTTGCCTCCATTGCAATTTCAAATTCAATAGAAGAATGGCACTTTAGAAGATGAGCAAAAAGAGGAAAAAAGTGTGCATGCCATTGTGCCGCAACTAACAAAGTTATAATGAAAAGGTGTAGGAATTTCCTAACGAGCCAGACCCTATTCTATAGAAAGTGCTCGCATTTATAATGGATAAATTAATTAAAACACATATATATCTAAGGTCCCAAACCTAGTTAGCATTTATATAATCAAGCCAATTACTTAACATTCAATTTTTGTAAAGGATGATAAAGTGGTTTTTGAAAATGTTTCGTTGAGGAAAATTTATTTGCAAAGAAAACAAAAAAATAAAGTTCAATGTTTTTTTGACATTAAGTTTCATTATTTGAAGATCAAAAGTTTACAATATTCATTTATAACATATGAGTCTACTTGTATCTCTTATTTACGTTTTATTTTTATAATATATACGCATTTAAAATTTGTATGAAAGGACAAATATTGTTAATATGATCTACATAAAATATTATACCTTTTAAATATACTTTAATACTATACTTATGAACCAATGGGAGAAGTGTCAAGTTGAACTTTTTCATAAATAAAGTCACTGTAACAATTTAAAAAACCATAAAATTCTAGTTAATTGATTATTGACTGCAAGTAATTCAAAGTGGAAGTTTTTATTAATTAAAGCCTAAACATTGGGGGAAATACTCATTTACTCTATGTAATATTTTTTGTTTGGAAAGTAACGCAACTTAAAAGATGATTTTTCCTTTTAAAAAATATTATGCACAAGAAAATTTTAAACTTCTGTTTTTTTATTATTTATAAATATTGTTAACATTACAAAATTGTCTTTTTCATTGTTTGATGGAATACCTAACTCCAAAAATTATATTTACAAGATGTTTACCTTTCATCTTAAGAATGAAGCTTGGGATTTGTGATGGAATGAGAGGAGTATGCAGTAAAGATATATTTTGATTATTAAAATTATTGTTTTTATCAATTTTGTTCCTAAAAAATTGAAAAAATCAAAATAGTTCCTAAAAATATTAAACGTAAGTCAAATTAGTGTTTTTAACATTTTTTCTGATCTCTATTTTTATAAGCAAATGTTTATATTTGAAGTAAATGGGACTGGAACTCTCAATTTTCTTATTATTTCATTTCTTAAACTATTTACTTTTACCGTCTCACCACTTTATAATACCTATTAGTAATTTCAACTCATATTCACAACATTTAAGTATTAATTTAGGTTTTTAATTTTTTTTTGGATGAAAGGGTAAAGGCTAAAAATTTTAAGGAGCCTATGTATATCAAATATTTACTTGGTAATTCTTCTTCTTTTGATAAAGAATATAAATTCTTATGTCGACAAAGATCATATATTTCGAATGGTATCTCAAATAAATCTGAATGTTATTTTTTGTTTTTAAATTATTTTTTTATTCATGTGACAATATTTAATTAGTTCGAGATAGGTATTTGAACAATATTAGAAATAGGTAATGAATGTCCTTTATGTTAATAACCCTTAAAAGCTGTATTCATGCAATTAAGGTTAACGTGTCATTATCTTTAAAAAGCAACACTTCTCATACCATTTATGTATAGCTTCTGATTAGGTTGGTGCATACGAATCTTTCTATTGGAAATACCTTAGTGTTTATGTTAATGACACAGCCAATCTTCAACGCTGTATCTCGAGGGCCATTCTTAGGCATTTTATATCAGACAACTTTATCATACTTTTCACGAGTGTTGCACAAATATTTCTATTAATCTGACACGTGATTTTACAGTATGGTTTTATTATGGGGTTGAGGGGAGAAAGAACATCAATATTGTTTTGATATGGGTTAATTGGTAAAAGAAGTTTTAAGATTTCAAGTCTAAATTAAATTAACAATAAGCAGATAGATTAACTGCAGAGAGTTATTCTATTTTAAGTTGATGTCTCACTTGGATTCCCTTCAAACATAATTATATTTGGTATGGACATAGATTATATATCTTCAATGATGTTTCAATTTTTGTTTCATGTTAATCATATATCATAATGTGAATAAAAGAAATTCTTTAAAAATAAAAAGTAATCAGGTTAATGCTAAATCCTAACATTAAAATTACAACAAACAACTATTTTTTCTTAAAAAAAACATTTTAAAAAAATCATCTAACAAACTTCTAAACATGTTAAAAATATTATGTCTAGAAATGGTTTGACCCAAACCGACTTATCAAGTTGGTTTAAAAAATAACGTTGGAAAATATGTGTAGGGCATACTAAATTTTCAATTAGAAATAATAAAAAGAAATTTAAAATTATTATATTCTTCCACTTTTAGTAAAGAACTAATCTCTTTCAGGATTTGTGACTACCCTCATAACAATATCACTCATAGGAATCAAACTCTCAATATTGGACATTCAGTATGGTCTTACACTCCTAAACCAACGTTTTGTTGGTAAAAATTTACCATTATGAAAAGAAGAAAAAAATGGGAAGGAATCTGATTTGTTTGGAGTGTTTTTTTGGTTTCCTACAAGTATCTTCATATAAGAGACAATCTTGTATGAGCCGGGAACATTCACAAGTATGTGGAGCAAATTCTTCCAACGAATATTTTTCATTCTAAGACTTGAACCCAAAACTTTATTTAAGGGAATCAAACATGTATCACTTAAACCAATGGTGTGGATGTTGTACTATTTATAATCGTTTTTGCCATATTTATCCATTCAACAAAATGTCATTGAAATAACTAATCCACAATATTTCTAAGTTGATACTTTGTTACTCGACCACGACTAAAAAATAGATAATCAGCTCATTTAATTCACAAATTTAACTTTTGTTGGACTAGACGATTAAAATGAGTTCATATTCTCTATAATATTAGAATATTTGGATCGAGAGACAAATAAAAATTAAAGGTCTAAATTTTTTATTATTTTTAAATTAAATAATTTAAAAATTACAATCCCTGAAAGAAAATTCGACCAAAATTTAGCTCTGTTGGAAAGAAGCGAACAATCAAGTAGTAAAGAGTATAGAGACAAGAGAATAACACAAGAGATTTGGTAACGGGATTCGGCCAATTCGACTAAAAATTTGGTAACTTTGGTGATTAACAAATATATCATACAATAATTCCAAACAAATTAAATAAAATATGATCATACAATTTGGAATTAAATAAACATAAAAATTTGACCACTTTAATGATTAACAAATCTATCATACAATAATTTTAAATATCTAACAAGTCATAATATTATATATACATATAACACCCAGTACATAAATTATAAAGTTATATCCATATTTATGAAACAATTGCAACAAAACTTCAAATGAATCTGTAACTTAATTATATAT
>NC_032016.1:4777380-4907545 GCF_001865875.1 Lupinus angustifolius
TATATATATATTCCTAGTTACATATATATAAATTTGTTGATATATATATATAACATGTATAATATAAATATGTTAACGTTATATATATATATATATAAATCTATATTAGCTGTTAATGTTATGTAATATATTGTATCTCTGTTAACTATTATATATAATATACATTTCTATGTTAATGCAATATATTTATATTGCATATTTAAACAGAATTGGAATGATATATTATATAGTGAATGGTTTGTACCCAAAACATCTGACAGTTCATACAAGCATATTCTATAATAGTAGTTTTTTCACTTTTCAAACACACTGTTTACGCTATATTTCAACCGTACAAATATAACAGAATAGAGAGAAACATATGTAACACAAACAATTTCAGTTGTTCTGTTTACCACGTGTAAATTATTATCACGGAAACCATGTGTAAATGGATCTTAAAAAATCATAGTTCGATCCTCCTTTCTTTGTACGTTGTGTATTGTTCTTTGTCAATAGAGAAACTCTTGTATCTCTTTCCCTTTCTTTATATGTTCTTCCTTATTTATGGCTAATAGAGCAAACGTTTCTGGGCAGAGATTGACACTATGTTTAAAGTATTTTTCTGATAAGTATAATGCTTCCATTAAGCACTATATATAGACTCTTTTCCAAGAGTCTTACCATTTCATTCACAACTCTCCAATTCAAGAGTTATCATTATTTAAAACAAAATAGTATATCCTTTAATATCACAAGAAGCATTCTTACCTTCTTTACTTTGTAATAGAGGGTCACCTGTTTTGTTGGTGCATTATTTCTTAAAGTTTTAGGCTTACATAAAACATCTTTTCCAGCATAAGTAGAGTGCTTCTAAATTAATTTCTGCTAAGTGTTTTGTTACTCACCCTGTAAATTATATCATAACAGTATCATGGGGAGGGAAGTCACAAAAATAAAGGTTGTGGACGAGAAACCAAATGGTGTCATAGCTGCAGCTAAGGTTCAAGAAAATGATCGTGAAGTGAAGGTGTGTTATGAGAAGAAGGAAGTTTTGAGTGCCAAAATCACTAATGGTAGTGTTGGCTTGCCTGAGGAGGAGAATGAGAAATCTGAAGTGCAGAAGACGGTTGGCAGCGAAAAGTTATGCTCACAGATTGACAGCACTAAAGCTGTTGCAACTGGTCTGAACTCGCCGCGAAGTGATAAGAACACACAATCACCTAATTCATCAAAGAATTCACAGGTAGTGTTTGAACAGTCTTGCTTGTTTAACACTTTTTAGACAAAACAAAAACTATGAACTACTTAAATTTGTAACTATTGTAAAACTGAGGCAAGTATGCATAATAAGTGCATAAAAGTTGTTGTATTAAGTTGTTTCCCATAGTACATGAGGAAATGAGAAAGGTGAAGATGTTAGAGAGTACCAGAACTTGATCCCCTTTTTGTTTGTACTAAATGCTTGTTTGTGTGAGATATGTTTCTCATTCTAGGTATTTGTTTCTTCACTTGTTGCCAAATAAACAAGTAAGTCTGCTAAGAGATTCCTTTGAAAGCACGAAATGAAAAAAATAAGCCTTTGATTAAATAATTAGAGCCATGCATACCTGCAAAGAAGAAAATAGGCTTAAAGATTGCACTGCTAGTTTGTTGACCTTACGGTTTACATGGATGTTTTGTAATTGCTTGTTTTGCTATTTGTGAGTGTGTGTTTGTTTATGAGATTATTGTGCAGCGACAGCAGCGTGATGATAAGAAGCACCATGGTGATGAAGATACTTGTTCTATTGCTTCCTCGTATCCTCTAAGATTGAACATTTTGATGGTTTGTTTTGAACAGAACAAGTTTTAGGTATATTGGAAGAAATTAGAATCTGCCATAGGAATACTTATAACTATTTACAGTTTTTGACGAAATTCGATCAGAAACTATTTGCAACCTTCCAACTATAGTTGATTATTACCTATATATTAATAACATACTACAGTTGTTATTCTATGATTGTTCTTTAACCACAAGTGTTAGTGCCATATCTAGATCTAAAGTGACTCTGGGTTCAGCCCCTGCATTGAGAAGCTCCGAACGTGCAGAGAAACGGAGGGAGGTATTGATTTACTGACAGGTTAATTCTGATGATGTATATTCTGTTAATTAGATGCCACTCCACATTAATCTTATCATTTAAATTTTTCTATTCAGTTTTATCAGAAGTTGGAAGAGAAACAACAAGCTCTTGAAGAAGAAAAAAGCCGGTATGAGGCAAGGAAAAAGGTATTGTGATATTTGTCTTGTAATTGCATACTTCTTTTCTTCACTTTTTGCTTTTCTTTCTTCTCTTACTAGAATTTCTATGGAAAATAAAATAACTGAATTGTTAGTAACCCTCAGGAAGAGCAAGAAGCCGCTATCAAGCAGTTGAGGAAGAACTTGGTAATCAAAGCGAAACCATTACCAAGCTTCTACAATGGAGGGCCTCCACCTAAGACTGAACTCAAGAAGGTACTTTTCCTCTTTTCTTTTCTATCTGTTCTGTTAGACACGACCGGAGAGCCTCCAACCGCCACGGAGTTCCATTGTTTCCTCTTTTCTTTTCTATTCATCGTGTTTCCTTTGATTGCAGCTGCCACTTACTCGCCCCAAGTCACCGAAACTAAACCAGAGAAGGAGCTTGGGTGATGCTGTGAAATCATCTTCTGAACTTTAGGATCATATAAGTCGCAGCATTAGCAGCCACATCAAAGGTAGATCTAACAACCCTTTAACTCCAAAAACCAAGGACCAAGTCAATGCTGCAGCAATGACATTTGCAAAATCAAAGAACGACCAAAGGTGGATAAGGATATCAAAACAGCTCGGCCTAAGATCGCGGAGCAGGCGAATGCAAACATATCAGTCCATTCATGATCTTCTTAAATTTCTACTGACCTCCAGTTGAGAGTAAAATAGCTTTCACTTTCCTTTGTCACCATTTGGGATGTTTGAACAATAGATAGCTTATTTTTCTTTCTTTCAGGACTAACATTTTTGTGGTTTGTGTCAACTTGTGTTGTATAAGTTTTGTTTCGGAATATGTTGGTACACAGAATCTTATATATTATGATCCAGTTATATAAAACATGTATCTTTATGTAAGAGAAGCCATCATCTGAGTGCTAAGTCTAGTCTTCTGTGTTTTGAGAGAAGTCCATTAGGGAAATGAGACTATGATGTTGAAGGATCCAACAAAGGTTTATAGGAAACTTTAGATAAGTGTTTGTTCGGTATCAACTCTTTAATTTGGGACTACATTCAATAGCAAGCAATCTTCTGTCCCGTAATTTTTTTCAATTTATGTGCTTTCAGTTGTGACCATTGACTACTTAGAACAATACGTAATAATTAAATTTTTAACTTACATTTTTTCACCAATTGCAGTTGATGATATATAGAGTAATACAAATTGTGTGATGCTGCTCATTCAGTTATCATTAGCAAATCCAGCTTAGGATAAACAATATAATGTAAATTTAAAAGAAAGAGATTGCATGTGAAAGAAATCTAACGATTGAGGTGCATAGCTATTCAAAGCTTTCAGCTTTCTGTTGGTTCCTTTTCATCTTCTTACAGCTTCTCCAAAACAATTGTTCCAGAAAATACAAATAAAAATTAATTTTGGCAGCAATTTTCAAAATTCAGTTTAGGCAAAGCTTAATCACCAAATAGAAGAAGCATCTTTTAAACTTTGCAGGACTTAAACACTTGACAGAAGCAAATTAATGTTAACCATTTAAAGGAAAAGCATACATCAATAATTAACCATGTGAACAAAAGTTTGAATATATGATAATATCTCAATAGAATATCTAGATTTTATATATATATATATATATAATATCTGATATTATGATGATCAATCTTAGATTTATAGAGTATTTTAAAAGATCTTTTAGGATTAAGATTACTTTATTTTATCTTTTATAATTTGTTTCTTATTTAACTAGGAGTCTGCTATTAGTATAAATATGAGTTTATATTAGGTCTTTTGTATCATCAAATAAACACAATAGCATCACATCACCATTTTTATTACTATCAAAATAATTTATTATTTTTTGTTATTAACAAAGGCATCTTTTCACCTTTTTTTTGTGTAAGGAATCAATCTCTTCCGGGGTTCGTGGTTGCCCCTCCCAACAAGTGTTATTTATAGGAATCAAATCTTCGACTATGAGGATCCAGTAAGGCTTTACATCACTAAACCATATTTTGAGGATGTTTTTTCCTCTTCAATGAGGAGTTGAAACGAGCATGTTATTCACTCACCAAACAGAACAAAAATAGAGACATCAAACTAGCCAAAGAACACCACAATTTTTTTATAAGCAAACTATAATTTACTTTTATTCTTTTAAGGAAGGGTGAAAGAATGCAATTTTAGGATGTTTGAAGTTTAAACACTTAGCTTGACCAATTGAGTGGTCAGAGTGGACTCTTTAGAAATTAGAACAAAGAATATTATCATTATTCTACCTCCTCTAACCAACTGGACTGGTACCACAGGAAAAAACTTGGGAAACCCAAAGAGAAGAAATAATTTGAGAAAAAAGTGAAAAACATGATATTAATTAAACAAACACGCAAAACACAACGAATGTAACCAAACTCGCTTGCATGCCATAATATTTTGAAGGCTTATGAAAATGAGTACAACTCTTCACCCACCAATACTGGATTAAGAGGGAAACATATATTTTTTAATAGGAAAATATCATCACCGTTAATAAGCGCCATACTGTGTTTCCATTTTTTTAGAGGTATATACTGTAACAAAAATAGCGTACTAAATTAAGGAATGATGGATTTTATTATACTTAAAAATTATTTGTTTCATCACATAGCCATTAACAAAACTGCATTATGTTTATAAACTTGGAAAAGGTTAATAAAATCTTCAGGCTATCGTTTAAAATAAATCACATTCTGCTTTTGACATTGAAATCAGATTTTTAAGATTTACTTACTAAAATGTATATTCCTTAAACAATCTTTAAAACACTTATTAACATAATCCAAAAAACTTCTGTGCATTGAACTATTTAAGGTTAATATACTTTTCTCATAAATGCCTTTTTAGTAAGATAAAAAAAACATATGAATGGAGAATAAAAGAGATATTGATTATCTCTAAATCATTAGTTGATACATAAATATTACATTCTTTTAATTACTAAACAAAAAGTATATATACTCACTTAATCAAAAATTAAATATCAATAAACTTTTAGTCTAGCATAAGGTATAGATAAGAATTTTTTATAAAATATATTTATTATTGATCATTCATATTTAATTATCGACACTTAAATAAAAGTAATACAAAATAACTACTCTATATAAATTTTATACAATAGAACATAGATATTAAACTTTAAGACAAAGTATATTCAGATATGATATTAGGTCAAAATTCAATTATTCAATACACAATACTCTAAGCTTAATTCCTTAAGGACACTATTATGAAAAAATTGTCATGTGTTGTTATCTGAAACGTTATGCCGGTGTACACTGTACAGGAATGATCCTTTCTCCTAAATCAACCCGCGCAGAATTCACTTTCAATGAGAATCTTAAGAAACCATACCAAAAACAATTCAGTCTATTGAACGTGCCTTCAAAACATCATGTCACACAATAATAACTAACAACAAAGTGAGCTCCTTATATGCAAAAAATTAAACATGATGCAATACTTATGCATCGACAATATAATGAGGATGCAAAAAAAACATCATTTGTGATACTATATAAATATTAAATACATAAATAAAATTAGTCGGCTTTCTTCATAGGTTGCAAATAATTTGAACTTTGAAGTTAGAATTAATATAGGATCAAAACACGAATTCCTGAGTAAGTGAACATAATGCAGAAACCAACGATTGTTACATTTCTACCAAAAACGAATTTACAAGAATAGTCTAAAACCACAATCTCAATCCCTCTTTCTATACTACTACTAATAAAAACCATAAAACATAATTAATCCCAAAACCACATTAAACCCTCACTTCCTTGCTTTCTTTGCAGCTACTTTCTTCACCGGCGATTTCACACTCTTCGCCTTTTTCACACTTTTCACCGCCGCCTTCTTCACTGCCTTAGCAGCCACTTTCTTCGCCGGAGATTTCACGCTCTTCGCCTTTGGCTTAGCGCCGGCAGCCACAGCTTTCGCCTTAGGCTTGGTAACAGATTTTGATTTCAAAGCAGCTTTCGGCTTAGCTTTAGTTGCTGCAGCAGCTTTAGGCTTAGCGACAGTTTTGGCCTTAGCGACAGTTTTAGGCTTAGTCACTGTTTTTGGCTTTGCCACGGTTTTAGGTTTAGCTACAGTTTTAGGTTTCTTCACATCAGCAGCAGCTGCTTTCACTGAAGCCTTAACGGTAGGAGCAAGCTTGAAGGAGTTCTTAACCTTCACGAGTTTACCAGCTGCAACAGATCTCTTCAGATTTTGGAGAAGAAGCTTCTTGAAGGTTGAAGGTAAATCCTTATGCTTCTCCTCTATGAACTTTGCGATCGCAATTTGGCTTGAACCAGTTCTCTCTTTCAGATTCGAAATCGCATCAGTTATCATCTGAATTTGAAATAATAAACACAATAAATCAATCAAAATTGGATAATTGATTTGCAAATTACAATTTGTGAAAATTAAATTCGAAAATATAAATAAGAGAATTGAATTTACCTGAGCGAAGGGAGGGTGGGAAAGAGGCTTCTTAGACGGCACCGTTTTCTTGGGCTTGGTTTGAGTAGCGACGGCCATGGTTGAAATTGAATTCGAAAGAAACTAAATTGAACTATGAAAGAGATTGAAATATAAGAATGAAGTGAAGATGTGAGATCAACACGAAAGAGTATCTGTTTATATAGACGTGTGTGAAGAGGGAAATGGTGAGTAGTGATTGGTGGAAACGGGAGTGGCACGGATCGAGAATCTTTCACTGTTGTTTAAATAATAGCCTTTAGATGGAGGCTTATCTACGGTTCTGATTTTAAGTCAGCAGAGGCACACGGATTGGGTAGTATTAAGTAATGGTGGTTACGTATAGGAGCTGCTTTTTAGCTTTTGGTTTTTTGGGTATGGGTGGGGTGTGTTTTGAGGGGGGATTTCATTTGTAAATAACATGTGATTTAGGCCATGGATTTTAAGAAGGTTTTGATGTTATTCTTCTACTTCAAATTAGCTTTTTAACCACTATCTATTTGGCCTATATGCTTCATCACATTGGGAAATATCTAGTTTTTTTGGATGATGTATGTGAACACTAAGTTTGGAAAACAAAGAGGATAGAGAACCTATAAACCTCTACAATAAAAATTAGAGACATTGTGTAACAACAATTTAATAGAACAAGAGCTAGGAACTATATAGAAAATATGAAAGATGACGAAATATCTCATGGTGTGAGAAAATAATTTCTCTTCTTATATCATTTAGACAATAAGTATGTGTAAGGAGATAATTTATTCCTCACCATGATATACTTTATTCAGAAAACACAAATCAAAATTTAAACCATATGAAGGAATCCAACCAATGGAACCAATACGAAAACACTCATACTTCTAGTTATAATTTTAATACAAATAGAAATTGGATCTGTATTTAAATTCTCAAAGATAAGTGTTCCTATGCCTCTAAATGGAATCTAGTATCACCACAAAGACAAGACTTTGTCTTGCCTATCGGCTTTCTTTACACTTTAAATTTTACTTGCACCAACCAATCACATTGTCTACGAAATGTAAATAAAATATGTTGTTTGTGGTGGTGGCAATAGTGGCAACAATGGTGGTGGTAGCAATAACACCTAAGATGGTGGTGGTGATGATTGTAATGACAACAAGAATAATAACACATATGATGATGATAGTAATGCTTGAGGTGGTTGTTAAAATGTGGTAAGAGCCATGAAAAGAAAGTTTTTTGATGAATCAAGAAGTGTATAAAAGAAAGCTTAAAGAAGAAAAATGAGAAACAAAGATTGATAATATTCTCATTGAATGAGTTGAATTGATTGAATAAGAAGTGAGTCAATATGGTTTATTTATACAAGAGAAAAGAATGAAAAGAAAGCTTGTTATTGGAGATCAAAAGCTACCATGATACATTTTGCACATTTTACACATGTGATTAATATCTTAGTTTGTTTGTTAAGTTGTTACTTGTATCACAAGTTATCATTGTATTGTGTATATAAGCACATAACTTGTAATCCTTTAAATCAATGAAGATTCACAATATTCATTTTATGGTTCCGTATTATTTTCGCAATATGGTATCAGAGCTTTCATTATGAAGGTTGTGGTCACCATCGGTGCATATTTTCTACGATTATTCTTACCTTCCAAGGTTCAACAAAAATTATCATCATTCTTTCTTTCTCCACCACCTTCACTGCCATTCACAGCAAATTCAATAGAAGGAACCATCATCAAATTCAAAGCCAAGGAGGCCATTCACAGCAAATTGTTTTCAAAAGTGATATTTCTTGGGTAGCTAAGACACCTTTTGGATAAGATATGGAGATGCTTCAATCCAAAAGATTCAACCTCTACTCTCTTTTCTTTCTTGGTCTTCTTATTCTTCTTCATGGCTCCTACACCTTCTTTCATTTGCTTCTGATAGTATCTTGTAGTGGAAAAATAGAAAGAGAACCATATAAATGGCCATCAAGAAATGTATGCATGGCTAATACAATAACTTTGCTAGAGTTGCATAATTATGAAATGAGATTCAATAGCAACAATAATATTTTTGTTCTCCTGAATATTATCTTGGCCGGAGTTGTTTTAGGTTGTCTGAGAGCATTAATAAAGCTGGAGGGTAAGAACAGTTTCAGCTTCACTCTAAGGTTAATCTCCATAAATTTTGGAGCTTTTTGTTGCTGCGTAATCAATATCCATTTGAAGTTAAAACTTGTTCTTTGATCTTATTCACATACATTGTTTTGTGTTTGATCTTTTACCATAAAGAAGAAAGAAAGATAGAAAGAAAAAGATGCAGCAATATCAGTCCAAAGAGAAGTCAAGGAAAGAATCACAAGTACCATCAAGATCAACAAGATCATCAACAACAACAACATCATCATCAATAACAACAACAAGATCAACGTCAAGATCAACAAATCAAACAACAACAACAACAACAACCATACACACTCTAATCATCTCAATATCAATCTTGTCCAAAGAACAAGAAGAGATGCATTTTCTTGGGTTCTTTTGCATACTCAAAGAATCCTCCAACATTGTAAAACCATGGAAAAACCATGGGAATATGGTCAAGATTTTTGACCATAAAAATAATCAAGTGGTTGAGAAAATCCAATCACATGAAGATCGAGATTCCGATCCATCACACTGTTATCAAATCAAATTATCAAGCTGGAGTCATTAACATTTATCCTTCAGCTTGAGGGGGCTATTGGAGATCAAAAGCTACCATGATACATTTTGCAAATTTTACACATGTGATTAATATCTTAGTTAGTTTGTTAAGTTGTTAATTGTATCACAAGTTATCATTGTATTGTGTATATAAGCACGTGACTTGTAATCCTTTAAATCAATGAAGATTCACAATATTCATTTTATGCTTCCGCATTATTTTCGCAATACTTGTAAAGCAAGTAACTAACATAAACCTAACTTGCTAATTCCTCACTTTCTAACGAACTATCATCTTCCAAAATAATCTATCATATATCTTTAATAGTGGTGATGACAACAACTATGACATTGATAGTAATGACGACAACAATGACAATGATAGCGGAAGTGATAGTGGAGATGATGATAATTACAATGTTGATCTCAATGATGGTAATTGTGGCAACAACAACAGTAGTAGCATTGAAAATGATGGTGGAGGCATTACCCACAATTGAGGTGATGGAGAGAACATAAGTAGTAAGACAATTTTTTGTAAGTTCTTTTCAGAAATAAGGACAAATTTCTCTCAATTGACAAATAATTTTATGGGTAAAAGTGGTTTAAGATTGAACCATGAAACTAATGGAATTGAACCATGAAATCAATGGAATTGAACCAAAACAAAAAATATGATTCGACTTAGTTAATTTATTAAGAAAGTGTTTGTATCGCCAGTTCAATTAGCAGTTTCATAAGATCCAAAACTGTGAGAACCAAATTACAAAATCGATGAACAATTAATGTGATACTTGAAACAAAGTTATGTTATTTTCTCTTTCCCTAACTCATGAAACTTTTATAACATTTGAGTAAATATAATTTTACATATGAAGAATAACTCAATGGCAAATGTGTAAATATATGGCAAAATTTGACATGTTCCTTAAAAAGTGAATCGATGAAGCAAACTGACTCAGCTCATGATTAGGTTGGGTTGGTTCAGTTCTAAAATGAAATTTATCATAAACTTAATTGAATGATCCTTTTATTTGGTTCATTTGTGAGGTACGCAAAAATTCGAATTAGATGAAACTGTTATATCCCCAAATATTTTTTTCATAACGTTTCCCTTTTTTTCCTAAATAAAAAAGAATCCTAAATGGCATTCAAGATATTGAAAATGTATCATCTTCATATCTTCAAGGTATAAAACATTTACATGTATGTGTAACTAATTCTCTCAACTGATATTTTTTATTCACAAGACTCAAATCCGATATATTACTTAAGAGGAATCATGTACCACTTGAATCAACATCATTAATAAATATGTAGAAGATTAATGATATAATATTAAAATGAAAGCAATAGAATGATGTATGGAAGTTTATAGTAATTATTAATGAGAGGAATTACAAATGATAAATATAGAATATAAAAATTATACCATAATGATGATTATTACTTGTTTTAACTTTATTAATAGTTTAAAAGTATAGATAAAAACAAATAATAGATTGTTTTAAAGTTTCAAGTACCATTATTGTGCCAAAATTAAAGCATTTATATATATATATATATTTATATTTGTGTGTGTTTATCCATAAAGTTTGTCCGTACCCTCAATTTTAGCTATAGAATAATTATTTCCATTTTCTTTCTCATTGTCTTTCTTCCTGTGCTTGAAACCCTGAAAAATAACTATTAACAATCATTGATGAACCTTTCAAGCTTCTTCCCTCTTAACTTATCAAAATTAACCATACAAATCAAATTAAATCCACCAAGTCACCAACCACAAACACAAAATCAAATCAATGAAGTTCATGGTCGTATCTGGCTTTAGGGTTTTTCACGTATCATGAGTTTGACTGTTTGAGGCTTTTAAAAGTTATAGAATAATGACTTTGCACAATTTGATATTAGGTGGTTTCCTTACATTGATTTTGGCGGCTAGTTTATAAAAAGCACCCTTCAATGCCAATATTAAATATCTAATATATGATATAAGAGAAAAATATAAATACATGATAGTATAAGAAGTTTTTATACTGTCACTATATCACTTATTATTCATTTTTAATTATCATTAATTTTTAAATAAAAGTAATACAAATGAATAGTGAATGATACACTTATTGTATATAAAACTTTATATTATCAATGCATAGATATTACACTATTATTTTTTTTTGTGTGTACAAATGACATTGGTGTGTTGATATTATGTAGTAGTTTTGGTGGCAACAATTATAAACCAGTTAAGATAGATTGTCATGATAGTTAAGGGTTGAAACATATGATCAGGTCAAACTTTACTTTAAAGAGACTTAGTTAGGTAACATATAATAATTTAAAGTTTATTATATTATGCTACTTTTGAATAGGCCAACATATATTCCTTTAAATGCTATTATATAGTAATCATTACATTTTTATATACTTTTTTATTTTTATTAAAATTTCATATATATATATATATAATATTATTTATATTAAAATAGTATAATATAAATATTATTATAGTATAATTTTATAGGTCAATCTGTTAAACTTTAGATGACCTCAAACACTATCTCTTAAACTAAATAGGTTTTGTAAAAAATCTAAGTCTAATAATATATTAACAAAAAAACCTAACATGACTTATTATAAACCAATAATAGACATCGGTTAGAGGAACTGATATATTTCCACCTGTAATGATATTTTATCATAAAGAATTTATTATATTATTTAGAATAAATAAAATATAACCCACTCAAAAGATAACAGTATCATCAATAAAGTTTATCAAAGTTGTGTCATCAATTAAGTATGTGAAAGATGAAAAATAATGACAAATTGAAGGACTTAAATATTTAGACAAATAAATTGGGCGACATTTTAAATCTTTTGAGTACTTGATGACAAATTTCAAATGCCTAATCCGTGAAAAGTGGAAACTACTATGTTGTATGGACTGTATTGAAGGTTTATTCTATTATATTTATACAGAATTATAGTCCTTAATCAAAATGCTGCACATGATGTTGATACTATTATAGTTATAAATGATACTATTATATCGAACTATATTATAAACAAATTACAAGCAGGGTGAACTTGATTTTGCAGCATTCTTATAAAGTAGCATGCTATAGACAATTACACATGGTAAGCCTTATAAATGATAATGAGAGTAGAAATGAAGGAAACCCAGCAAATGAGATAAACGATTGAAGCATTAGACACTGAAAAAGAAAAAAACATGCTCACTTTTGGATTCTCTACTCATCTCCCTTTTGGATTCACAATTTGTGAGAAGATATCAGTGGAATTCTCACTGGATTCTTGGCTATCATCATGCTCACTTCCGAGGCTCAGGTTCTTATAATGCGCTGCCATTTCGTCGTTGTTATGGTCTTTCAAGCTTACTTCTTCAAGCTCACATTCAACAACATGTGATGAAGAGGGAGGTGAACCATCAGGGTTCTCTTGCAGGTTTAGAGCAAATTCTAGATTCCAACACAGATCATTCATCGAGGGCCGATCGAGTCCGTGATCAGATAAACATTTCTCAGCTGTATCGATAAACTTCTTCAAGCTTTCAGGGTTGATCTTTCCTTTGAGACTAGGGTCAATGATATCCTCCAATGTCCCTTTTCTTTTGCATAACATAGCCCATTCAGCTAGGCTCACTTGTTCCTTTGGAAGGCTAGGATTCAGAACAGGCCTTGCACAAAGAGCTTCAAACAGGACAACCCCAAATGAGTACACATCAGATTTTTCAGTCAATTGTTGTCTCCTGAAATATTCAGGATCCAAGTATCCAAAACTACCCTTCACCACAGTGCTAACATGACCTTGGTTCATGTTTGGACCAGTTTTTGACAATCCAAAGTCCGAAACCTTGGCGACAAAGTTTTCGTCGAGGAGAATGTTTGTTGTTTTGACATCTCTATGAATGATGGTGTACTTTGCCCCGGTGTGAAGGTAGTGAAGGCCTCTTGCAGCTCCAATGCATATCTCCAACCTTTGCTTCCATGATAGAGTACTTGTTGGTTTGTTTCCTTTATAAAGATGTTCTCTCATCGTACCAAGTGCCATGAAGTCATAAACTAAGCACATCTCCTCACCTTCCTCACAAAACCCAATCAATGACACCAAATGCTTGTGTCTCAGTTTCGAAAGCATCTCGATCTCAGTCTGGAATTCATTAACTCCTTGTTCTGATTGCGGATTAGATCTTTTGACTGCAACTTTAAAGCCATTATCAATAACACCCTTGTAAACCTTTCCAAACCCTCCAACACCAATAACATTGGACTCGTCAAAATTCTTCGTCGCTTGCTTCATCTCTTGTAACGAGAAATAGCGGCACAGCCCTTGAGCCATGGCTGATAAGTTGCTACTACCAACAGTACTCTTGCCAGAAATTGTCGATTTGGAGTTTCCACTCGTGTGCGTGTTCCCGTAGAGAGGAAGCCAACTTGAGTTGAGTGAGTATGATCCTGGAGACCTCTTCTTCCTTTTGTGGACAACAATGCATATTGCAGCAACTAAGGCAACACCTACAACACTTCCAGCAGCTCCACCAATAACAAAAGTCTTACTATAATGCGTTTCTTTGTCTTCGAATTTTCTTTCCTTCACCTCATGTTCAACCATCATATCAGAAGGCTGAGGATTTGGGCCAGACAAGTTTGTGTCATTTAGCTTAAATATCTCTACCCCATTGAGTAAAGCATCATAAAACTCAGGCTTTGTATCAGGTGCTGGGTGCAAAGCAAGCCATAGTTGATCTTCACCTACACTATCTTGCACATATACCACATAGTCCTTGTAAGTTGGAACTCCTTTACCTCCTGTCCATCCAATCACATCAGCTTGAGCCTGCGCCGTTTGATTGTTGACAAATATATCGAAAACAATCTGATTCACTTTGGAGTAATAGTAATCACAAAAATGCAATCTTGTAAGGTACATTGAATTTGGATCAACTTGAAAAATCCATGTGAGATTGTACCCCATGTTGATATCCTTATTATTGCCCATGGATCTCGAAGTCGAGTAGATGCTAGAAGGAGCAATATACTGAGGCATAGATTGGTAATCAATTTTAACATCCTTGGCAGCTTGGTTGGTGACACCAGTGGCTGCACCATAAATATAAGGTGTATCATCATACCACATTCTGCTTAGACCAGAATCTTGATTTGGAGATATGTATTGCCCACCAACATTTAATCGAAACATTGTTTGAAAATGTAAACTTTTCGCGTCCACGGTTTGATCATTATACCCCACCAGTGAAGCAGAATCAAATATCTCAGGCATTTGGATCAATTGAATCCCATTGACAAAAGCAAAAGCTCCATTGTGCTTATCAGAAGGCTTAAAAACAAGGGTGAGAGTATCCGAATTCAAAGGCGCGAGTGAGTACTCCCTATCAAGATAAGCTTGTGAGAGGGCCTGGCAAGTAATCGCCGCGCTGAAATTGCTGAGGAGGGTAACCTCATTTGCAGTGACAGAGAAATATGAATTGGAAGGATCGTAACTGTCATAAACAGAGGGATAGAAATGGAGCCTTAGCCAATAACGCTTATCCGTTTGAACAGGGAATTTGTATGTTGCTTCTGATGTGAAAATTCTTGCTGACATGTATGGAACCTCAGATAAAAGTGAAGGGTCTTGGAATGAGGCTTTTGATGTGATGGAATTTCCACCTGATACATATTTGTTATCAGGTAACCATTGTCTTCCATCACCATCTTTGCCACCACCTTCACCTAATCCACACCCTAAGATCAAAGGATCTGAGTCCTTGCTTGATGCATGAAGGGCATGCAACAAAACAAGGGTGCAAAGAAGAGATATAAGGACATTGGGGTCATGCATGATTTGAAGAAAAGAAAAGGCGTACAGGAAAAAAGTTAATAAGGGTAAGATAAGTTACAGGACAAGAAGAAAAAAAGTTATGATTTTCCTGTACGCCAGAGAGAATAAATGGGTTATTTGGTTTTGAGTTTGTGCTCTAATGAAAGGGTTGTTTCTCTATTGCATGATAATAATTCATGCATGGAGATTAAAGCTTGTAAACAGAAGGGAAAAAACCTACCTGGATTCGATGGACCAAACCAGGCAAGAAAACAGAGGTGAAGTTTTTAAATCTTTATTATTTGTATTATGGGAATTATGGACTTTGGTTTACTCCTTTGTTCTAACTTCCAATTTTGGAGTTTCTTATGTTTTGGTTTTTTTCCCTCTTTGTCTTGTTTGATGAATGTTAACGTCCCAATGGTTGAGAAGTTGGGGTGGTTTTAAATTGATGATAGAGAGTGAGGATCGTATTGAATGAATTGGAGTGGTTACAAAAGTACAACATGCTTTGAATAAAAAAACAGGTCAGTTTGAGCTATATTTAGTTATCCAATGGATTTGGTAGACAAAAAGGAAAAAGATTTTAGCATGGATGTAGTTTGGAAAACACATTCATGATATGAATGGAGTTTCTTATAACAAATTACCATCAAAACAAAATCTATTTCGCACGTACACCGAAATAGCAGCTATTGTGACCCAATGAAATCATGGATCTTTTGTTTACAAAAAAATAAAAATATAAAGGCTTAGGTAAGCTTTTATCGTCTTTACAACTTTTGTGCCTCCGTATTTTTATATCACTTTCAATCTCTAACTTTTTGACTCGTGCAAGATTAGTGCATTGGTTCACCATCTGTATGTGACTAGCAGAGTGTTAATTGACATTGAGTATACACACAAAACATGTATTATAATTGATGTTAAGGCAATATTAATGTTGAATACTAATTTATCCTGTTTCACTCTTCTTTCTATCCTTCAAATCCCATCAGCAAATTATTAGAATCAGAGTTGAGGCGAGCAATGTCATAAACCAAAGAACTTGTTTGTGAAACAAATTTCCTTCCTTATTGGAGACTAAGAAGTAAGAAATTTGATTCACAGAATAAAGAAGCCAAAGAAAGGCATAAATGGACCTCCAATAGAGTTCAAATAGGACAGCATTCAAAACTTCAAAGAAAGGATGAGACATGAGACAATCTGACAGGAAAAAAATCCAAAGGTCCATTAGGTCATATTAAAAAAACTATCTAATCCTCCTCAAGATTGATTGAATCCTTGAACTTCCCATACAAAATTTTCTTCAGTTCCGACATCTGAGCAAGCACAGATTCCTTCTCTTCTTCAAGCTTTTCCAATTTCTGGCTTGTCGCTTCTTTCATCTGTTCTATCCTGTCCTCAACTTCATCCTTTGGCACATGGGCAAAAACCTCCCCTATCTGAAACCGAACAACCTCTTCATCTGTGATAATCAACTCATTGCTTGCATCCTCTAAATTATCGTTGGTTTCCTGAAAAAGAAAGGTAACCCGGTTACATTTGAATCATAGTACCAACAAAGATGGTGGAGTTGCTATTGCAAATGGTTTGGATGGCAGTGAAATTAAAATCATGACATGACTTGCAGAACAGATACTTCATCAATAGCTTTGTCTCATTAAACCAAAGAGAGAAGCAAGGACAGAAAAGAAGATAACTCTACCGCTCATCTATATATATGGGTCAGAAGTCAGAACAGAACAGATAATGAACTCAATGTTTAAAGCAAAAGGCTTAAGTAATCTGCTTACTTAAGCAAAACTATAACATAACTAGTTAGTTCACATAATTAAATATGAGGATAAGATCATTTTAAGGTTGTTGTCTTCTGGTGGAAGTCAAGGGATCAAATTTTGGAAACTATCTCTATTCTTGTACGGGTAAGGTTGTGTCTATCTACCCTCTTCATATCTCACTCTACCATGTGGGAGCCTCGTTCACTCGCCTGCCTTTATAATTATTGAATGACTTCTATTTTTCCTCTCTACCTTATCATCAAAAACATCTTCAGCACTCCGCTGCTGTATTGGATCAGACCTTTATCCAAGCTCCACCACGGCCCGAAACCACATTGTCATGAAGAACAGGCTTAGAGTTCTCCTAATTCCACAACAAAAGAATCAAAATTACCAGTTTCACCACTCAAGGCAATCTCTACACCATCACCCTGCTGTCTATCGTATAAAAGCTCATTGCCATCTTCTTCATTGACAACCTCTTCATCCTTCTTCCAATTAAAGTAATCATGCAATTCCACCCTATTCTCCACAGCAACAACTCAAAATCTCCACACTCAAACCCTTAATCATTACCAACATCACCACAAACCTCAACAAACATCTCCTCATCGTGCCTAACACAAAAACCACTCTCTTTCACCATCTCACCCAACTTCACTTCCTCACCACCACTGCCTCTTTGCTACAACATGACACCATGTGAATCATCCTCCTCGGCCAACAGACCCGTTATCATCAACGTCCACGGTTACCTAAGCAAAAGGCATCTAGGCCTCGTGATTTTTTTTTTGCAGAACTCACAAAAGGGGAATCAAAAACACATTTCATGATTTCCCATCTGGGTACACGATACCCCAACTCCTCTACATCTTCACCACTGAGGAACCCATCATTTTCAGACCCATAAACACCATTAACGAGTTTCAGGAAGAAAAGTAGAATAAATAAGAAGTAACAATAAATTACCTTCGAAAATTTGATCTCATCTTCAAGATCGTGAAGCCGATTATTCAACCTTCCGAATTTATTGATGTTCTGTTGATCCTCCCATGTTACCTCCGTTTCAGATCCTCCACCCTTTTCATGTACAAAGAAAATATATCACATTTGATATATTTTTGTTAAAACAAAACAAAAAAGGTTAATTCAAATTTAGGGTTTTGAGTTACCTGCTGCATGATGTTGTTGATTCAATTTAGGGTTTTTGATCCAGCTATGGATTTCAATAGCAGTGCCACTAGCTGACGTCACCGATTGTGTGGGGAAAAGGTTATGGAAAGAAATCGAAGAAGTGAAGAAAGTAGTACCCGAGAATTGGGAGAAAATGAAGTTAGGGTAAAATTGAGAATTGGGAGAGAGTGGAAGTAGTGGATTGGAATTTAAGAACGAAATTGAATTGATAGATACTGGACCAAATGACATTGAAATATAATCATATTTCAAATTTTCAACTTCTTTTGGAATGAAACAAATCAAGACATTAGATTAGTTGTTTAAAAAAAAATTAGTGAACCATCTTATTTATTTTCTGACTGATTTAATTGGATTTAATATGATTTAGCCATAATTTTTATAGTTCAAAATGGTTTAATTTCTCATTTAATGGAGGTTGCAAATCACGATCGTTTACAAGTCTAATCATTGATGAGATTATTACTCAATCGAGTTCTTCTAACATTGCTTACAAGAGGAGATGCTATTCATATGTAAAATTCTCCTTCTTGTCACTCGGTGGTACTAAACCATCTCTAAATATCTATTGTGGCACAAAATAGTTGTTGAGAGTAAAATTTACCCTAGTACGTGGTCCATCGTTGTAATATTCCATATGTTAAGAATACTTCTCCATCGTTCTAGTATTTCATATTTATGTATTTATTTTTCATGGGTAAACAATCACATCATATATTATTGCCATGGGGAGCCATATGGTTTTGTTGGTTTAATAATATTTGAGTTTAATATTTATGAATATTTACCCTTCATGTATTGATTACCACTAATTCTTAAATTAAAATAATACACATAAATGATAATGATATACCAAACTTATAAAAAACTTTGCACTAATAATGCGTAAACATTAAAATTAATATTCATTTGTTTAGGCAAAAGGAGAAGAAAGACCTTAATATTGGTTCTACTCTAAATTTCATGCATAGGGAAAAATATTGGTGATTTAAACAAAAACAAAATGTTTTGACATTATTGGAAATCCTACTTGGATTAGGAAATTGACAGATGAAAATATTGAATTCCTAACTATTTAGATAGTACTCTTGGACTCCCTCTAGATTGTCAATTTTTTAGTGTGAATTACTTTTATAAATTTCAATTAAAATAGATCAAACAACTAACTTAGAACCCAAAACATGTGATTGATGGCAACTTAAATGAACTACTTCATTAGATTAAAAGTTGGTTATAGTTGAGAGACAATATGACAAGTTTATTTGAATAACTTTTCCACAGCATGATGAAACCAATGAAACATGGCTAATGGAAGTATTGTAGTTGTGTCATCTTAGTTTCAAATGCAACTATCACAGATCAGGTTGTCCTATAAATCAATCAATCTCTCTCAACAGACAGAGATCACATGTCTCGAACAGTGTCTCATTCTCTGTCCCGAGTCAATTAAAATGTTACATTTTGCTTTTAAAAAGTTTTTTTTATTCGTGTGGCAAATGTCATTGGCCCGGGATAGGGAATGAAACACTGTTAGGGACATATGATCATTTTCTCTCTCACACACCCACTTGCTGTCTTGCATAGTTTCCAATGTGCACCTAAAAGTTCTTCTGATTCATAACTACTCTCATTTTCATTCTTGAGAAGAAAAATACATGACTGAATCAACAATAAATATCAAATGTTTCTAAGAATAACAACATACGAAGCAGATTCAATAAAATTGGAGGGTACACATTTTCAGGTCATTAGCAAAACAAACTCAAATGGATTCATCACATGGTAGGAATTAAATGAACACATTCCTAAGCAGGAATCTCAGTGACAATGTTATAAAAAGAAGTTGAACATGTATGTAAAAAGTATTGAGGGTAAAATGATGTAAATGTAATAGGGGACAATCTCAAGTAGGCAAGGGCTTTCTACAATATGATAAAACCATCACAAAATCCTTAGCCGAGGACCCGACCGATGCTGGTATCTTTTTTGAGGTTGATGCAGTCCGGAACCATAGATCTACTAAGTTATGCAGTTGCAGAGATGGGAGCACTGGCTGACCGCGGCACATTATTTCCACCTGTACAAAACAGCACCAAACCGTAGCACCAATAATGCACCAGCCAATATTTTATTATGTAAAAGAAAACTTCATAAATATTTTCAAGTCATAGTCCTAAAAATCATAAGACAGTTGAAGTTTCTTTACATAACTTTTCTCAAAACATGAGGTTTCTTTACATAGTTCCTAGTTGCATGTGCATGTGGCAGTGGTCAGGAACTCTATTTCTGTAGTCAGTAGTAGTGCTGGATTTGTACTATGCTACTATTCTGTAGAAAATATAAAACTTTAATACAACTCTCAAACAGACCCTAAATTCTAACTTCCGTAGGATCTTATGATAACCCCAGACACTGTCCAAAAGATTTGCACTATGTTGCTTGGCCTACTATAGCAATGTTTCACTAATAACAATAAAAGACACACCTTAATTAACAAATAGTTTAGGACCACACACCCTTACTATAATTACAGCCTTCATCGGAATTTAGTGAAAGAAATCATTGAAGAGAGAGAGGATGTGTCAACCATTCACAGTTCTTAGAAGGCAGTGATATATAATGACTCACCTCTGCTTCATTGGCAAGATCAAGTTTCTTCACAAGGTACTTTTGAATAAACGAGACAGGTACAGTGCCATCCCTGTGACGAGGTAAAGAACGAAGAATTACACAATTATGTTTGACCTACATATACTTATCAAGAAAAAAAGGATTGTACTCAATAAAAGTAGAAGAGAAAGGAAACGGGAAACAAAAAGGGCAAGCAACAATAAAAAGAAAAAGGCAGGAAAAAACAACTCATTTCAAATCATTCAATATGGAAGTTAAGTTCTCCTTTGCTAAATTGTGACTCAGACAGTGATCATCAGTATGTGCATTTTTTATCTAGAATAACATAAAAATTGGCGGTCCAATGCATGAGACTCCCACTTAGTGGGGTATGGGGGAATCAGACAATGATCATAAATATGCTCTTTTCTGATTTTAGGACTGTTCTCAGAAACTTGTTCCAAAATATGGGGACTTGTACCTTCAAATACGGTAACTTTTCTTCTCCTAGGTTGCAGTTTAAAAATACTGAGAGAACATATGAATAGAAAAAACATTATGTGTATCTTATTTAATGAGAAAAGTTACTACATTATGTTCAACTCATAGGCCAAAGTTGTACTCACTTAAAAATAAACCAAATAAACAGAACGAAAATGAGATTCAGAAGAATTACTTTATTCTCAAGTAACATGCTGAGATCTGTGGCAGGGGAACATCTCCTTTCCTGCATCATAACATCCATTTCTTCAAGGTTAACGGAAGATCAACACTTTCTGGTTACTATGATTTTTTCATGTAAAAAACTAACTTACTGGTCCTCTGAAGCAACTAATGAAAACCAAATGGGACTGTTTTTTCTGTTGTACTTCCCCTTTGAAGCATCTAGCGCGACTTGAGCTGAGGCAGACATCTCAGATGCTTCAACTCTTTTCTGACCAGAAGGACGCAACCTCTTTCGCTTCACTGGTCTTGACGGCAAGCTACTTCCATCCTTGTCATCTCCAAATTTTGTTTTATGTCCATTATCCTTATTTTTGGTTTTAGAAATGCTTAATTCACTGTCGACAGAAGCAGGTAGCTCTGGATTGTTTGCATTTGTAGACATATCAACATCGCCACGAGGAGTAGTTGGAGAATCTAGTTTGGAAGAAGGAGTTGCATGTGAATTTGACCTATAGAACTTTGTTCTATTGGCAGCTTCAACAAGACAGTTCAATGGTGTCCATAGATCAGCCTTCCCTTCTGTAAGTTCTACACTGTCATCTATATCTTCATCAGGCTTATGTTTTTTAGAAGGTTCAGCCGCAGAAGAATCCTACAAATCCACAGTGAATTAATGAAGAAACATAACCACAAATAAAAAATAAGACAAATCCTAGTTCCACATAACCCACACCTGACTTCATCTTAAGAAGACATAATTGATGAATAGGGTAAGGTTGAACTTACCATATTATCTTCACACGTTGTTTCCTTCTTTATGGTTTCTTCAAGAATAAAACTGCATCCACGTAAAGCAGTAGCCTTTCTTGTACCGGTTTTTGTTCTCTTTCCAGTAAAGCCAGTTTGCATCGAAACTTTCGGAGCACTAACCACCAATGATGAAAGCGATCTTTCCTTCCTCTTTGCAGGCAGGGATATTGAAGATACAACTTCTGGAGTCTTAATATTTTTCTTTTTAAAAGGGAATATTTTTGCCCTTATGTCTTGCAAATTATGATCTGGCCTGCATATAATTTATAGGCACCCATGATTATTTCGCAGAGATCTTCCTACATATTTACTACGCAGTTAGTTTTAAAGATCTTCAAAACAAATTATGCATGCAATCCTTTAAGAATAACTTATTGAAATTGGATTGATTGGAGATGAGGAAAACAGCATTCTGATTAGGGCTTTCATATTGAAGGTCCTTCGTATTAACATCAGACTTCATCAAAAATCACAAGCCGCAGATGAAATGAACATAGAAGAAAATAATCTCAATGCAAACACCGAGCTATCGAAAGTCTTTACAGTTCAAGCAGATGGATGACTTCTAAAATATAACGGATGATACTATTTTAGTTAAATGAGATTCTGCGCCCAAATGATTTTTTTTGGTCAACAGTTAAACAATTCTCTGTTACAAAGATTAAGAAAAAGTGACAAACAAGGCAGATAATACTCCATGATTAACATTTCTGGGAGTAGGGAAAAACAGAAATCCTACAAAAGTAAGAAAAGTTTAACTAAGTATATATATTACGAAAGATAGTTAAGGCCAAAGATTAGATGTGATCATACTAGAGTAATAAAACTTATAATGAGAGAGAAAAAGGTGAAGGATGATCATAATTCATAAGGGTTGGTAGTTTGGTACATGTGGAACTACATGTTCTCTTGTTGAACAAACAACAGATAATCGAAGGAATTAAGGAGAAGATGAAGCCAAATAAAGTCATAAATTACCACAAACGCTAGAGTAAAGTCGCAATCAAAGAGAAGAACAAACCTGAGTTTTTCGGCTGGAAGGCAGCCCAGATCAATATTGCACACTGGACAGCAATCCACCTCCTCATCCGAGAATTTCTCATATATGCACTTCCTGCAAACTGGTTCCGGATTCATTGGTCAATACATTGTATATGTGTATAATTCGAGAAAGCAACGAGTAAATATAATGTGATAGCAGTATTATAAAATAAACATGAAATTCAACTACATCTACACTTCCTTAAGAAATTCCATAACACAGTGTACCACCTTAAATGGGAAATAACCAAAATAACATCACCTAAGCTCCATAACTATAGTCTAGACTATGGCAGCAAAATGGAATAAGACAGAATCACATAAATCAAAACAACCAATAAATCACAGAAAAGGAAAGTACTTGTATTGCTCCACGTACTATAACAAAAAAAGTTAAACATTCTCATCACGCTAACAAAAAAGTCACAAAATCCTTATATCAAAATATAATTAAGACCAGAGTCCTGGAACATGTTGAATAGAAAGACTATTTTTTGTGGGAATAGAGAGAGAGAAAATGCAAATCATGAATCACACAACACAGTGTTAAGAAAGAATAGAGGAATTAAACAGAAAACAGAAATACCAAATCATTAAAAAATGAAGGTAACTAATTGGACGTGAAAATGTGAAAGAGAAAAGAAGAAAGATGAAAACCCAATTGAGAAAAGAGGGAAAAAAAGAAATTTGAAGAAAGAGAGAAGAGAAACAAACAAGTATGAAGACAGAGAGAGATAGTAGTAGGATATTTGAAGAGTTTATGACAAAGAGGGCATGTCATGCATGCTCGTAGCGTATCTCTCTTCACTTTCACAACTCTTCCTCCAACCATCTTTCGTTCTTTCTTCAAAATCTAACGCTGGCTTTGACAATTAAGGTAAACTCGCATTCCAATTCATGAAACTAAAGAACACGAGACAGTGTTTTAATGTTTGGATCTGAGATGGGGAATGGAATATATAACGGGTTTATGGGCCAAATGATGAGATGGGTTTGGATTGTTTGTGTGGAAATTAACGTTAGATTTTGGAGAGATGGTGAACTAAGGCGGCACCGTTCTATGTTGTTGTAGTTGTCGTGGGTTGGGGTTGGGTGTTGGTGTTGGACCAAGACAGAAAGAGAAGAAGCAATACATTCATACAATACCACGCAACCAACACTTTAGTTTTTGTTTTCTATACTCACTTTCACATTTTACTGTAACTATCAATGTTGCTATTCTTTTTTGTGTTTTTATCAAACTATTCTCTTTAGGATTTAGCTAGAGCCTCTTCAAGAGTTTCATTGTTATCTGCATATAAAAAAGAGTGAAAAGATATAAATTGATATATTAAGTTTTGAACTAAAATTTTAAA
The DNA here is from genome assembly GCF_001865875.1 of Lupinus angustifolius. Taxonomy (NCBI): domain Eukaryota; kingdom Viridiplantae; phylum Streptophyta; class Magnoliopsida; order Fabales; family Fabaceae; genus Lupinus; species Lupinus angustifolius. The sequence goes on from NC_032016.1 coordinate 4,802,091, forward strand.
ACATTAGTTATATGAGTATTTTCTATTTATAAACTCTTTCATTTTTCATCTCATATTTAATGTTACACTTAGACTTGAATAAATCCAACAAAAATATATTATTAAAATACCAATGAAAATTTACAAGTTAGCTAAATTTATAAGCTACAAGTTGAAAGTCCATAAATTAATTGGTTTAATGTTGTTTAGTATAAAAAGCTATTTAATAGATAAGATAAACATCTAACTTACAAACTCATTATAAGTTATATCAAGTAACTTATTAAATACAAATTTATAGGCTTGTTACTTATGTTTTTTTATAAGTATGCTTGTAACTTATGTACTAATACTTATTTATAGATACTCACAAATAACTTATTTTTATCATAAGATATTGTTATCAAGCACGTTAAATGTAATATAATAATACACAAAAAACAACATATAATAATATTTTTATCATTTTATTTATCATGAAATCATATTTTTGTTATTAAAGATAGGAGTAAAAATAATTATTTGTTTCTCCATTAATGAAGTTGATTCTTGTATATGCATAACGGTAAGACTTTCTGTACATACCAAATAAAGAGGTGTGATACAAGTTGGTATTACTAGAATTTGTTTTATACCAGGAAGGCAGGAACACATTAAACGTTCTGAGTGTGCACCAAGTGTGGTGTTGCCCTTAGCCCAAACCACATTCCGCGTTCTTTGTCTTTCAAGTCTCGTTGTTTTGCCACTACTTTTAACATCACAAATTTATATGACTAGGATGTCAGAAAGGTTTGCTTCCAAGTTTTGACATTGTGCATGAATTTCCTGTTAATCTCAGAGGAATCACGTTGAGATTAAATTATGCAAAATAAATACTAGGTTTAATTTTGATACATTATTAGTTTATAATCTTTTTCTTATCATTTAATCATATGGCCAATATTATGGTATAGCAGCATCTGTTTCATTTAGTTTAATGAATACAAGCACAAGCGGCACTTATACTTTGAGTAATAACTTAATTAATGTAGTTGAGAGATATACCTGACATTCTTGTTTTAACCATCAAAGTTTCCTATTAAACCTCCAAAGTCATATGCATGATTTAAGTACGTCGAAAATGATATATCCTCCTATTAAATCTCTTACTTAGTCTTTTATCCTATGAAGCATGGATACTGATACGTGTGTCGAGTACGATACATATTTGATACGCCGACACGTATTTTTTCCAAAATACAGGATACGATACGTTCAGGAATACGCGTATAAAATAATAAAAATACATAAAATATGATAAAATTATAAATGTAAATCAATATATCCAAAGTAAAAAATATAACGGAAATTTAAAATCACTGTCGCCCTGCATAACAAATTTATCTTATTCTATTTTAATGAAAACGAATATATCCTAAAATCATTGCTCTCCATAACAAATATCATTTATCCTATTTTAATGAAAACGAACCTATGTTATCATGTTTTATTGGAAGCGAATTTATCTTATCATGTTTTGTTGGAAACGAATCTATCTTATCCTGTTTTATTGGAAACGAATTTATATATCCTATACTTTGCTGAAAACGAATCCATATATCCTATATTTTATTGAAAATGATTCGGATACGTGTCTTAATATTTATTTATTTTATTATATTTTTTTAATTTTTGGATACTCTATGGATACGGATATTTCGTGAATCTGAGTGTATCCGTGTCGGATACGTGTCGGACACCGACACGTGAGGGTGTTTGACGAATCCGTGCTTCATAGCTCTTACTTATAAGAAAGTTACATATATTACAAGATGATACTTTATTTATTAATGATTGATTTACAAATGACACGTGTCACTTTCTTCGTGGCTAAAATAGTTAGTGAAAAATATAATAGAGGATATAACATTACTGTTGATTACATGCATAGATTGAGATACGCAAGAATCTCTAAGAGGGTAGTTCCCTTATGAATACTAGATATCATATCTATGCATCAAATCATTAATATAACTAATAAATCACGTAGCATGGGTATGTCAAAATAATCTAGATGTTTGAGCAACACATCATCGTCAAGACATGCTAGAGGGCAATTTTCTAAGGTGAGAGTTTGGTCGCGGATAGAAGGAAAATGCAATAAGCAGATATGATAATATAAAGTAAGAAAACTTTCACCAAGACAAGTTTGGGTCATTATTAATAATATATAGTGAAAAACTTCCACTAGTAAAAGTTTAAGTCATTTTAGCATTGTTAGTCACTACGCTAGAATTGTCGTTCAATAACACTTATTTTAGATGTATAACAATGTTTTCATGCGCTTTCTGTTTGACCACAGTAGTGTATGGTCATCATTAACAGTATTTCACAAACGTTGTTGTATTGATTATATACCACAACACAACACATAAAAACGTTGTCATATAGTGAATCAATACAACAATGCCTCGTCCACAAAGCGTTGTCATATAGTCTTAAATAAACAATACATTTTATAGGTCTTATTAACCGCGCTTGTTGTTGCTTTGTTGAAGTTCATATATTTAACAACGCAATAACATAAAAGCGTTGTTGTATTATTCATAAATTTTCTCAAACAACACTTTAATACAACAACGCTCACATACATAACGCTGTTGTAAATAATGTACCTGCGCTTTCTGTAAAAAGCGTTGTTGTAGTTATCATTTAACTACATCGCATGTCAGGGCTTCCCCTAGAATTCACTGTTGATTTGTATAAATTAATACTTGCATAGACATTTATTAGCAGAACAAACATTCTCAACACCACATACATTTATACATTCAGAACAACACATACACATTAATACATGTCAGAAGTTTGTTTTATTAAACATCAATTCAATACAAAATACAAACCATGAATATCATGTCAATTATGTTTTGACAGAGTACATAATTACAAATAAAAAATTACACAAATTACAAAGAAACAATAATATACAAATTACAAACAATCAAAGTTATACGAAAACTATTTGCATCTATTTTTTCCTTTTCTTTGATTGTTTTTGTCTTTTAGGCTCATCCTTGTTTAGATGAGCATATTGATTTACCCAAAGCCCTTTATTGTGATCATCTCTTGAATATAAATCATCACCCGTAGTTGGTCCGCTCTCACGCGACTGATTTGTCCCAAAAAAGGATTATCTTCATCAATATCTTCATATTCTTGGTCATCAATATTATTGACAATTATTTTGTTAGTTAAAAGAACAATAGATCATTTTATATCAGTTGGATCAGTAACATAGAATACTTGTTGAGCTTGTGATGCTAGAATAAATTGCTCATCTTTATATCATGGCCTATTAAGATCCATTTTCATGAACCCTAACTCATCAACTCGGAAGCTATTGTTGTTATCAACCCACATACAATAAAAAACCGGCATCCTAAACATTGTATAATCCAATTCCCATATGCGTTCAATCACTCCAAAGTATGACATGTTCGCATATATTGAGTTTCAATCTTTTGCACTTGACATGTGTAAAGTTCGAGCAACAAAAGTCACACCATTAATTTGCATTTTACTGTGATCATCTTGTTTTTCGTATAAAATGTGAACCCATTAAATGCATGTGGTCCAAGCCTTCATATCTTATTTTATACGAAAAACAAGATGATCACAGTAAAATGCAAATTAATTTGCATTTTACTGTGATCATCTTGTTTTTCATCTTGGACCATTGGTTAACCATTTCAATCTTTCGGAAACCAAATGTGCATTTATATTCAACTCCTCGTCAATGTGATTTTTTAGCCACTTTATGAAACGCTGATTATGCTATTTGGAAATCCAATTTTCATTCTTGCTTAGGTAACACTTCCTTAGCATCTCCTTTCGTGTTTCAACATATGACTCAACCTCGTCTGTATTATGTAAAACATATAAGTGCACTTGCTCCAATTTGGTTCTTGTTATAGTCAATATTTCATTCCCGGTAATACTTTTACCAAATGTTTTTTTTTTTTGCATATCGAGGCTTTGGAATGCCCATGAAATCACCATTGGTAAGGTATCCGGTACAAAAATCAAGAGTTTCTTTAACAACATATCGTTCGACAATACAACCCTCTAGTCTTGATTGGTTCTTCACATACCCTTTTAATGTATTCATATAATGCTCAAAGGGGTACATCCATCTCATATAGGAAGGGCCACATAGTTGTGTCTCTCGAACAAGATGAATGCTTAGATGAACCATTATGTCAAAAAGAAGGTGGGAAATACATTTCAAGCTCACACAAAGTCAAAATAATTTGTCTTTGCAATGCGGATAATTTCTCAGGGTCAATCACTTTGCTACAAATTGCCTTGAAGAAGAAGCATAACCTAGTTATGGTTCCTCGAACTTTTTTAGGTAGAATTGATCGTATTCCAATAGGCAAGAAATTCTCCATAAGTACATGTCAATCATGAGACTTAGGACCTTTTAACTTGAGGTCTTTCATTGATACGAGGTTCTGAATGATGGAAGAGTACCCTTATGGAACTTTAACACCATGAATAAATTTACAAAATTCCATTTTCTTCTTCCTTGACAAAGTATAAGCTGTTGGAGGTAGAAATGTACGTTTTCCCTTCATTATCAGCCTCAATTCCTTTCTTATTCCCATACTAATCAAGTCCAATCTTGCATTCAAGCCATCTTTGGTCTTACCAGGGTCATTGAGTAAGGTACCAATGAGACTTTCAAACACATTTTTTCAATATGCATAACATCGAGGAAATATCTTACATATAATGAACTCCAATATGGCAATTCAAAGAAGATTGACATTTCTTCCACCCATTTATGACAATTTCTTTTGTAAAAGGTTTACCAAAGTTAGTATTCAAACCCTTTAGCTTTTAAAGTAGCTTTTGAAATAATTGGTCACCTGTCAACGGCAAAGGAGCACGACCTTCTTCATTGTTTCCATCAAATGCTTTTCTCCATCGTCGATAGTGATGATCTGCAGGCAAAAATCTACAATGGCCAAGGAAGAAATTTTTCTTATAGTGTTCCAACCTCATTGAATGAGTATTATCTTCACATACAGGACATGCAAAATGTCCTTGTGTACTATATCCAGACAAATTACCATATGCAGAGAAATTACTAATTTTGCCGAACAACAAAGTCCTCAAGTTGAAGCTTTCTTCCCTATATGCATCATATATATTTATGTCTGTCTCCCACATTTGCTTCAAGTCTTCAATTAATGAGGCCAAATATATGTCTATGTCATTTACTGGTTGTTTAGGCCAAAAATTAACATAGATAACATCACATATTTGTACTTCATGTATAGAGAAAGAGATAGGTTGTATATAACCAACATCACTGGTCATGTACTGTGGGAGCAACTTTGAACACTATGTGGGTTAATTCCATCTGTTGACAATGCAAGGCGTAGATTTCTTGATTTTTTACCAAAACTAGAATAGTCGTGATCAATTTTTCTCCATTGAGGAGAATCAGCAGGATGCCGAAGCTTGCCATCTTTAATCCTATCTTCATCATGCCATATCAACTTCTTTGCATCTTTGGCATTGCTAAACATATGTTTGAATCTTGCTTTGATGGAAAAATACCATACAACCTTTTGGGAATTGAGTCTTCTTTCTTATATCATGATGCATTACATTTAGGACAAAACATTAATGAAGCATACTCATTAAAAAATAAGATGCAGTCATTTTCACAAGCATGTATCCTAGTGTAGTTCATGCCTATGGAGCGTAACATTTGTTTTGCATCATAGGTTCGAGAAGGGAGCACATTATCTTCCGGCAACATATCTTTCAGAAGTGCAAACAAGTCAGTGAAACTCTTATCGGTCCATCCATTAACAGATTTTAACTTATACAACCTTGACACCGTTGTCAATCTTGTGAATTTAGTACAACCATCATATAATCATTTCTCAGCATCACTTATAAACCACTGAAACATCTCAGGACAATCCTGAAGATCCTCTTCGACAACGTTTGCCATTTACTCGAAATGATCGTCTTCATATGCATTTGTGTAGGTGTCTTTCATATGTATCTCATCATCACAATCCATAACGTCTCTCGTCTCACCATGTCTTGTCCAACTTGGGACCTTTTAACTCATTTGGAGTAATTCGGTTTGAGTAACAACATCTTATGCAATGACATACAATTCTATTAGGGTTTTCAGTATTCTCAATTGCAAACCTAACAAATGATTTCACTCATTCTTCATACTCCTTCGTTAATCGATTGACACTCATCCATTTTCGATCCATTTTCTATTAACAAAAAAATATAATGAGTGTAAATCCTAAAGCTTGGTGTTAAGCTCACCAAGCAGAACAAATGAATTATTATGATCGGAACTCTAACTCATAATATAAGCTAAATGAGTCGAAAACTCCAACTCAATACAAACTAAATGAGTGAAATCACTTTCATTCATTTATCAGGAAAATATTTATAACTCAATACAAGCTAAATATAATGTAATTAAAAATGCAAATAACTATAAGAAAAATCACTTTCAATTCGATGTTGAATGCGTGAATGATGATTTTGAGGTTAAACGAGTGAAGGATTTTCAAAATCGATGTTGAAGGATTTTCAAAATCGATGTTGAATGATTTTCGTGTTGAATGAGTGAATGATTTTCGGTGTTGAATGAGTGAATGATTTTGAGGTATATGATTTTTTAGGTCGATTTTGAGAGTAAATGAGTGTTGGGATTGCTGATGAATGTGGGAACATTTTAATTTTTTTGGGTCTGATAGTATCTTCAACAACGCATAATTACGATGTCGCTGTCAATGATACCTAATCAACAGCGCAACCTAAAGGCAACACTATGGAAAAACTCCGCATTCAAATATGAAGGTAAGTGTTCCAAAATGCAATCTTAAGGAAACGTTGTGGAAGATATAATAACTTTTTTACTAATTCAATTTTTTAATGAAATTCAAATTAGTAATTACGTTATGACGTTCGATTAATGACAATTAATTAAATATATAGGACAATTGGTAATGACAATATATAACATTCAAACAATTAATCGATTAAAACTGTGTTAAGCGATTAAGTGTAGAGGAAATAATTTTGATCATATCAACAACGCTTCTTACAGTATGCGCTGTTGTATAGCTAAAAGAGAATGAATGAGAGATAAGTATTCAACAATGTTTTTTTGCCCATGCGCTATTGAATTCAACGAAAGCAACAATGTTTTTTTGAGAATGCGCTGTTGAATTCAACGTAATCAGTTGTTGTATGGGTATAACAACAATGCAATAATAAAAAATCATTGTCGAAAATTATTATTCCTAATTCTACAAAGTTACGCACACAACAGAAAATATCTTGATGCATAGAGAAACAGAACATTGAATGCATACAGAAACACCAAATGACAACTATATCAACACAACGAATTTTAACTGAATTTATATATTGAACATTAATTACAATGTTTACATAAACATATACGTAGACCAAATCATATACATTACATTGAACATTAGTTGAATTCCCTAAGCTACAATCTGTGCAAAACTAAACTAAGTACAAACTTTGACCATTGTTCTCTAATCTGGTTGACTTGGTCATCTGTATATGATTTTCCAACAAACTTGATTTTATTAGTTGATCATTGCTGAATGATCTCTTTCATGAATTTCAGCACGTAATAGCCACAATCTACCTCGTTTGTTTGGCAAGGGGTCTACAATTAAAATGAAGTAAACATATAAGTATAACATTAGTTGGTCATTACACATATAATTGTTTGAGATGATTTGTGTCAATACCTGTATACGAGTTCACTTGATTTTATTGGGATTTGGTAACTTGTTTCTACCACGATTATTCAATTTGTAAACTTTCACCACACTAAACAATAGAAAATATACTTAATTAATAAACAACTATGAATGTGAAAGTGTAATTAAAAGTTTAAATGAGTAGTCCACTTACTTAGAAAATATCTCTTTCATAGTGGCGTAGTTGTTCATATCACCACGTGCCAATGAGTCAAAGTGATATATTTCTTCATTGACCTGATTGATGACAACCAAAACCCAATGTTACCTAACAAAACATATGTACATGGTTGGGAAAATGTTAAGCACAACAAACATACTAAACAAAGAAATATAAAAGACAATTACAAAATGTTCACCCGGTATTTAAAGGTGCAAGAAATAAATTTGTATCTTCTTTATGATGGATGAAATTATCTGTAATTCGTTCTATTTTTTCTCCAATCTAATTTTTTTTGTGCGACATCAAATGATGTGGGGATATTAACATCACTTTTTTCTTATTTACCTTAATAAAATTTTCATACAAGTACCTAATATATATATATATATAACACAAATGTTAGTTAATTATAACACACCGCCATGCAAAAGTGAGAAGTTAAGAAAACATAATTTACCTCATATATATACATACATCACTTGCACATATACAATCACGTTTATATACATCCTGGACTTCACTTATGCCAATGTATTCATCAACATTATCCACGTAGACTTCCTTTGGAATTGATATAATTATCCTATCATGTGTCATCTTCTATACATGCTCCTTCAGCTGAGTACAATAGTTGGTAGTCTTCTTGGAGCTCACATCCCCTGTAGATGGCTTTGAGCTCACATCCTCAGAAGATGGCTTAGACTTTTGGGTGCTACTGGGGGTGAAATGTTCTAGATGTTTTAGCAACACATCTAGATGTTTTAGCAACACATCAAATCATCAATGTAACTAATAAATAACGTAGCATGGGTATGTCAAAATAATCTAGATGTTTTAGCAACACATCATCGTCAAGACATGCTAGAGGGCAATTTTCTAAGTTGAGAGTTTAGTCGTGGATAGAAGGAAAATGCAATAAGGCAGATGTCTCTTTTTATATTTACATTGTTCACTTATTTACTTTATGTATTGTGTATGGCATTCATTATACCTTCGTTAAGTTTCTTTATGAAAAATCAATTAACCCACTTCTATGTTGAAAGACCTATTGCTCTTGATCATTGGATGCGGGTTGCTTCGATTTCTGGGGTAAGGTATAGGTAGGCTTTTTCTGCTTGTTGGAGATTAGCATCTTTCGTGAGTTATAGTATATGTTAGCTTGGGTCATGTCTGTTTTTATTGTATTTTTTTGGGTGTAACTCTAGTACTATTGTACTAATAACAATGAACAACCAAGCTTTAATACATCTATATAGACTAAATGAAAATATAACTGATTGAATAAAAAGTTCTTTTTCTGATAAAAAAATTCATAACTCCTCATGTTTCAACGCTAAAAGGAGGATTACTCTTATAAGCAGTTTAATAATCGGTGGAAAGGTAAGCTAAGACTTTTACATGTAGGTCTCTCACATCACCTATCTATCTATTAGATTTGAAATGTGTATGAATAACACAAGTATACAACAATCAATTATTAGTCACATATTCACTACATATATTAATATCATAACTCATAATATATGCTAAGTCACAAATCAAACATGTGTATAGAAATAAAACAAAATTGTTTTCTTAATTATAATTAAATTTATAAAGAAGAGGGATTCACTTACTCCAAACTTACTCTCCATCATAGTCATCAATTTTAGGAAAATTCAATGGTTTCAATTAGTGAGTAGATCTAAATCATTAGATATCCATATAATTGATGGTTATGATGAGAATTAAGTTTAAAAAACTTACTCTTTATGGATCTCCACTCATTTATAAATAATGTGTGTAAGTATGTCCTTGCGTGTTGACAGATACTACTGTGTTTGTCAATCCACTTTCCTATTGTTTATAATGTCTTAAATATTATATTTTGTACTACATATTATAATTTGTAGTTGAGTTTATTTGATTGACTTGTAATTGTTAGTTTTTTCAAGTTGAAAATTTCAAATAATTAAGTCATCACAATTATTTTTCTAGGTGAAGTATGTAATTAGAGTGAAATTATTGAAATAAATTTATTATGTTTAAAACGTAATAAGAAGATCATCATAAAATGATTTTCAATTACATTCTTAATTATGTATTAATAATAGCACAAATTAATAAACATCATAAACTGAATAAAAAAGTTTAGAAATAAAAAACCACGCCTTGCGTGTCAGGTGTAACTTAAAACGGAGCATATCTATTGTACCACAAAGTGTGTCACTTCATATGTCACTGCTTGTGATTATTTGAAAAAATATATTTAAATTAAAATTTTAATAGTTAATTATTTTCTGATCAATCACAAACAGTAACACATTGTTTTGGGACAGCAGATGTGCACCCGTTAAATATTTCAGAAATCACTTAACCACTTATATTAATAACAATAACCTTTTGTTTTACTATATCCTTCAAACACTTACATTAATAAATTGTTTTAATACATAAGCATATAAATAGTATAATACAGAAGCAACACTATAAGAACTAAAGTGTATAGGCACTTCGTGCTTGCCGATGAATATTGTGTGATACTATATATTCAATTTTTATATATTTCATTTTTCTGAATTAAAATGTATTTGTTGTGTTCACTGTACTTTATATTATATTTTTTGTGTTTATGATAATGTTTAATTTAAGGTGAGATATGTGGTTAATTAATGTATTGATGGTAGTTACTTAGGATTATATAGGTTTTTTGTAAAAATTAAATAATCTTAAGGGCAATATAGGAAATGAAAGTTACACTATAAGAAAAATTATTTCAAGTTATGGTTTTATATATAGTATAGATAACATGGTAGGAATATCTAATTTTAGTATCATATATAAATAGTATAATACTGATGTATCATTATTCCTACCAAATAAATGGGAAAACTACAATAATGGTTAACATGAGAAAACTGCAACAAGAGTTAACATGAAAACGAGAGAGGGGTTTAAAAATTGTTTTGTCAGTTTAAATAAGAGATGTTAATTACTATTGATATGACATAAAATAGGAAACATAAATTAATTCATGAGTTATTTTATGTTTTCCTTTTATATATACTAGTGTGTATAGGCACTTCATGCTTATTGGTCAATATTGTATGATATTATTTATTTAATTTTTATATACTTTATTTTTTATAATTAGAATATATTTGTTGTATTTGGTGTAGTTTATATTATAATTTTTGTGTGTTTATGATAATATTTAGTTTAAGGTGAGAGATGTGGTTAATTAATGTGTTGGTGGTTGTTAATTAGGATTATATGGTTTTTTGTAAAAATTAAATTATGTGAAGGGCAAAATAGGAAATGAAAATTACATCATGGTGAAAGTTACACAGTGTTTTGCCTTTAGATATAGTATATATATAGATATAGAAGTATAGATACAAATGATATACTATATACAAAGGCAAAACATGGTGTAACTTCCACCATCGTGTAATTTTCACTTCTTGATTTGTCTTTAACATTATTTAATTTTTATTAAAAAAATATAAACCTAAATAATTAGCACTAACACATTAATTAACTATATCTCTTAACTTAAAGTGAATATTATCATGAATACAAAAGTATATAATATAAAGTACACGTATTATAATTCTAAAAAATAAAATATATAAAAATTGAATATGTAGTATCATACAATATTGACCGGTAGACACGGAGTACATGTAGACATTAATTAAGTATAGATAAAAATCACTTTTGTGCTGAATGCAAGTTGAGTAATGCTAACTGTCTATCACTTAACATCTTCCAATTGTACTCACCAGACAGATTATCAATAAGGTGAAGTCAACTTAAGATTTAGAGTATAATATTTATATTATCATTTATCATTATAAAGATTTATAAGAATTATTACCTAATTCATCATTTATTTGGATTACTTTTTAAAGAATTAATGATGACTAAATATCAATAGTAGATGATATAGTGATAATATATAAAACTCATACACTGTTAGTATATTCATTTTCCCCTGTTAAAATAGGTATTAACATTTTTTATAGAACTTATTAACAATTTCATCATATATGCTCTTCCCAATTTTTATAGGAGGAAACCAATTATGAACATTAAATTAGACCATTTTATTACAGATACCTAAACCCCACACCAGCTGCGGCTGAAGTTGATTGCAAAGTAGGTGTAATAGGCTTAATTGATTCGTGAAGAGGTTGGTTTTTGTTTTATCGTTATTGGATCAAATAACCATAAAAAGGATTAGGCTACTTCCGGGGATATTATTATATGTCTATTGAAGGCTTAATTATTAGAGCCTGATAAATTACAAATTAACTTTTCCTTATATATATGTATATATTTTTTTCCTTCTCTAATTGAATAACTGCAAGAAGAGTATTTGGTTCTATAACAAAGAGAGAAAAATATATACACTGACAATATATGAATTTTATATAATATTACTACATTATTTATCATTTATATTCAATTATCATTGAGTCTTCAAAAAAATAATTTAAATAAAGGATAAATGATGCACCGAGTGATCTATATTCCTTACACATAAATAATACACCTAAAGAACAAGATATACAAATAGTATTCGAGATCTGGCTGATCCATATTTCTTCAACTAAAGCATAATGAATCATGAAGCTAGCCAATGCAAACTATCTAAGCCAATATGACAATAATATATGTAAATTTAACCAATGCTCCTAGTCAAGTTAGCAACATTAAAATGTGAGTATATGAAAAAATCATTGTTACGTCCATCACAAATTTGTCAATTTATTCTTGTTTTATCTAATCATGTCGGTGCTGAATATGTTTCTTCTCATTTGTAAGTCTATGATGAATAGAAGGACCATGGCATAAACAAGGAACAAGAACAAACAACTCAGCTGTCTCTCCCTAATACCATAGTATTGGAAAATAAGTCCTACACTTTTTCTCTCATTATCTTATACATGATTTTGAAATGAACTTTGATGTTATTAGAGTCTTGACTCAATTTCTCTATATTTATCATAGGCTAAAAAATATAATTTAATCATTAAACAAAAATAAATTTCGCGTGATCCAACATAGATATATATATATATGGAGGAGGTGGGAAGTAAATCACATATCTATCTACTATCTATATAAGAAAAGAAAGGGCTATTGAAAATACTAAAGTAGACACTCTACACTTGTAACAAATGTACAAAGCAAATGTTATTTTCGTCAATTTCAAGGATTGTTGTAATTACAAAATTAGACATTATTCATTTGTGATAAGTGTACAAAGTAAATGGTTTTTTGTAAAATTGATGGATTGTTGAAATTCCTAAAGTAGACACTCTTCTTTTCAATATATTTGACAATAATTTGTTTAAATTCAGAAAAGTACTCACTCATTAATGTTTTACATCATTCCCAATAATTTGTTTAAATTCAGAAAAGTTCAAAAAAATTCCACCAGTTACAAAAGATACATTATACATAATTAATCAATTGGTAATTATACTTTAGAATCTGAAATTATTAGGCATGATTGCCTTTGAATACATTTTATTCCATTATTGAAAAATTAAACAATGGTTCCCCACAATTAATTTTGTGATTTGATTTTTTATTGTGTTTTTGGATTGAGTTTCTCTTTAATCTTTAATATGATGTAACAATCAAAATATTAAAGCAATTTGATTTAGTTATGATAATTAATTGATTTACATTTTGATTAAATTATTTATGATTCCCTAATTTTAAGTAATTTTCATTACGAATATAAATTTGCAGAAGTATAAATAATAAATTTGTGGAATGTTAATATTTAATTCAATTTATATTCTATTTTGTTTGAATTTGTGGACGAGTTATAAAAATGGAATTTAAATTTGTCGAATTATAATTAATAAATTTATCGAATATTAATTGATTAATATCTATTAATCTATAATTTGTCTTGATTCATTGAATACCATAACATGCATAATTAATTGAGAAAATATTACACAGTTGCTTTAAAATTGGAAAATTAATGCACAATTATAATTATATTGATGAATAAATAATTAAATAATTCTATTTTTAATGGCATAAAGAAATAGAAAAATTCAATTTTTTTAAAGCAGTTACAAAACTGACATTATACACAATTCATCAATCAAGTTAAATGGTAAAATATATTAAGATGATGATCTAATACATTAATTCTATAATGTATGTGATTTATTGAGCATATTACACAATTACTTTAACAATGGAAACTTAATACATAGTTATAATTGTATTTACTAAAGAGACATTTAAATAATTCTATTTTTTATGTCGTAAAGAACTAGAATAGTTCAAATTTTGTTGTCCAGATAAAAAAATAGAACTATTATTAATAATTAAATTAAATTGTTGAATATAATAATTAATTTTATACTCATCAAATAAATAAATGTATACGATTATTTGGCAAGTAATTTATGATTTATATATAGGGGATGAATCATAATATATCATTGACCATTATGAGACAATAATTGTATAAAATTATAAATTTATTTTTCCTTAATCAATATATATACCTATATATTTATTTCCTACATTGTTGGAATTTTGAAATTCTATCTTATTTTTTAGTTGAATTAATTTTGACAATTTTCTTTTTATAAACTGTTGAAAAATCTATTACACGGGTTTCCTATAATGCATAAGGATGAAATTATAAAATTTTAAAAAGATGAGAATAACTATTTAAAAATATAAGGGATATGCTTACTATTCAATAGGTAAAAAATAAGGCATAATATTGACTAAAATTAATGATATTAAAATTAATTTTAATCATTATTTATGATTATAGGAATTCAGAATATTAAAACATCAAATCCATATTATAAAAAAATAATCAACCTAAATCTAAAATGAAGATAATAATATTCTTATTTGTATTAAAATTACTGAAAAATAATATCTTTGATTTAATTTAATTGTGATAATATAATTGATTCTTCTACTTGTATTCTATTAAAAACAATCATAAGATATAAAAAGTTATATACATTATAACACATATTTTATTTATATTTTGTTTGAATTATATATGATTCCTTAATTTTAGGTAATGTTCATTATAAATATATTTTATTTGTGTTTGACTCTAAAATTACAATATAATGTTATTATAGCAATATTAAAACAGTAACAGTATGAATCATAACATATTGTTTGTAATTATTTTAGAGTCAAATAATAATATGTATTTTTATACTAATCTTATTTTAGAATCAAATAATAATGAAATTATAAATTTATTGATGATTTTTTAATAAATAGGATACTATTAATTATATCATGTTATGTCTAAAGCTCATCAACGACTTTGATATTGGACAATTGTAAATTTGTAACCATTTTGACTACATTAAATCATTATCATATTAAGGAGAATAAATCACCTTCCAAGTTTGAACTAACAAGGTAACAACGAAATCATTATATTTTAGGTCATTAAATAACCATGTAAAGTTATTGAATAATATTTGGAACTAAAATGGAACTCGTGAAGAAAGAAAACAAGTAGGAGACATATGCTTAAAATATTGGTGTTTGAAAGTGCTATTTTAATAGTTTTAAGATCATATAAGATTTTTTAGATATAATAACTTCCTTTAATTATTTTCAAAAATATTTTAATGCATAATGATAGATTACAAAATAAGTTTCTTCACACAGAATAACTTCATTCAAGTACTTTTCCAAATTCTATGTACTTCCTTCCACAAAGTTAATTGACCCATGTAAAACTACTCATCCATATAAAAAATCACATAGATGTACATCTTGAAATGTAATGATGGTGTAGTACATTAGAAGAGTCTAGAATCCAAAATACAACAACTAATTTGCCATAAGATTTACAAATTCAAGTAGATTTTATAGATTTTTGTTGTTATGTATATTGTAAACTTAGTTTGTGCATTCATTTATGTTCCTTGAATTTTGTTGTTTTTCACATTTTTAGTTGTTGGAAACTTTCGCATTAATGTTTATTATCCAAAGTCCTCACATGTAATGAATTACAACCAATCATGTAGAAACAAAGATTTTGAACTTAAGTTTAACTTATTCAACATGAACAATGTTAGTTATGTTATTAAGATTTATCACTTTAAATTGTTCGTTCACATCTATTTTTTGCTTTTATATTATAATTATTTTGACTTACATGACTATTTGTTGTTTTAACTCATACAAAATACAACTTCAATATTTATATTGTATTATTAAACTAATACATGTCTCTATTTAACTAACAACTTATGTCTTTTACTTAACTATAAATATTAAGTATATTTCTAAAACCAGTACGAAATGGTCCGTGCAAATTCAAGGGTATACTGGTAGTAACTTATAATATGCAAGATCAGGAAACTGAGTACAACAAAACAAATAAGCAATTAAGCATCTTAAATGATCATCACAGTAACACTACACTATAACAGATTAACAGGTTAGAGTCATTATGGGCCAAACCCAAATGCAAGCTAGACCAATATTTTAAAGCCCACCTTCAACGCCTCAACATAATTTTGTTTGGGTTGAGTTGAATCGACTAATATTTACAGAATATCTACGTTTTAAAAACAATATCAAATATCCCATAAAATAAATAGCAATGTTTTCTCAAAAAATTATTGAATGTCACATGTCAAACTTAGTTTTATATTGATTATTTTTTTATTACAAGAGGATGATTGAACTCGTACATTATTCTTTAATGCATAAAAGCAACTATTGATTCACTTTTATACTATGCTGATCCTACCAATATTGATCAATATCCCTTACATACACATACATATATATATATATATATGAGCACATTTACAAAGACAGGTAATTTTCATCTCCTGTTCTAGTATTTTCACATCCGAATTAATAGGATTATACATATAAAGACGAAAAGTGATAAAAAAAGAAGAATGGACTCCATTGTTGGGTTGTATATAACGATTTCCCAAAAACACTCTCTTTATATGTGGGATGAATGCCCAAGAGTTATAAAGGAATAACTAGATATAGAAATACAATTCAATGGTTATGAAACAGAAAGAATGATAACTCTTAAAATAGAGATATGAAAAGATGTCCTTCAACAGAGATTAGTAATATAATTAATAGATAAACTAATTTACATAAAATAATATTTTACTGTTAATAACACAATACAAAAACTACCAATTGTTTTCTCCATATATCTTAAGATATTAGTAAGATAAGTAGATAAGACCTCTTTCTATTTTATTTTGTGTGTGAATAGACCCCATTTCTCTTTATTTCAATAATAGCAACACAATGGTTATTCTTAAAAAAAAATAAAAATATTTTTATTTTGTTATTCATTATGTCATTCTTATTTTTTGTTTTTTATTCTTAAATAAGAACAATTCTTAATTGTTCTTAGTCAAAAGGAAAGTGAGGAGAGAGATAGATGTTGGGGGAAATATAGATGTTCGAGAGAAATATAGATGTTGGAGGGAAATGTAGATATTGTATAACCTAAAAAAGAATAAGAGTGATGTTTACCATCGTAGGAAAAAGTATATATTGTTTTTGTTTCGTAGGAAGTTGTAATAAATTATAAAATAACGTGTGAGATCCAAATAAAAATGAAATTTGTATTTGATGTTGGAGTGCTCTAATAACCTAATAAAAATTCATTTTCCACTTCCTCAACAATCACTCAGTTAAGCAATGTGGGTGGAATCACATAATTTAGAGGCAACCAAAACTTGTCCGGATTAATTAATTATTTGAAAATACATTTAGCTTTTCCAATTTGAGATGCATCCAAATAGCTTTACTAGGCAACTAACCATATTTAATTCAACTACCATTAAAAATTTCTCCGTATACATCATACTTTCCACTGACTCAAAAACAAAAATGAAGAAAGGAGTTTCCAATACAAATATTTTGGTAATACATCACCAACCCCACCACTTATATTTTGGAGAAAAACATCAAATAGGGCATTGAAAATATTTTCTTTAAACCATGACAAGGACATGTTGGGCTCCTCTAGTTTTATTTATTAGGAATGACAATTACTCCTTTGACAAAATTCTAAATCAATGAACAGATCCACCGACTGAATCTTTTATCCATTCTGAACTTGTAAAGTAGAATACCCTTGTCATAAAGAAAGGAGATTGGGACTTAGGTTGAGAATTGTGATAAACAAATTTGAGAAAAAATATATATTATATGAGTTTTATACATTGTTATTGTATCATTCAACATTCATATTCATCAACATTTTAAAAAAGTAATACAAATAAATATAGAGAATATTATATATATATTTTAAAAAGTAATACAAATGTGGATAATATACTAAATATATATATATATAAAAGAATTATGTGATATAACAATCATTTTTATTGTAAAAAGTGAAAATACGTGGATCTTATTTGAATAATCTAACAGTACTGGAGTTATTGATTATAAATTGTATGAGTTAAAACTTAATTTGGTTTTAAAATGATATTAATATTCAATTTAATCATAAGATTACAAATTAATTTGGTCACTAGCTTTGTATATTGCCAATCACTTTAGCCCCCGGCAAAAATAACAAGATTCTAACACGGATAAAATTTACCAATGGAATGCAAAGTCATATAATGTTTTGTACAATATAAAAAACTAAATTGATTAGTGATGTGAATCTTAGACAACAATATGATAGTTTTACACATTTTTTGTTAGGTTGTATCTATGAGTTGTTTGATTCAGGCTTGATGAGTGATGATGGTTCTGATTGAGGCATACGAAAAATGGTTGAGGCTAGAGATATAGGCATGATACAAAGTGCCTTAGACTGAAGAAATTGCATTGCAGCCCCAACATCTTCTTCCATAAGTTTGGCTACTTGTTCTTCTGTGCCATCATTTGACCACTTCTCCCATGTTTGCTCATCTGCTCCATCATTGTCCTCCCCCTGTTTGTAGAATCAATTGAATTCTTCCATTGTTACTATCAAAGTCTACATAGGACAAATTGACTATGGAGTTATGTCAAAACAATCATAAATAAATAATGGCAGCCTAGTACAGGAGACGAAACTTTACTTAGTTGGGTCTGAGAGGGTAGATGTATGCAGCCTTACTCTTACAAGTGAAGATTGTTTTTATGTTTTGATGAACCCATGACTTTCAGGTCACAAGGCAAACAACCTTAACATTGTATCGAAACTCACCCTCTACATGCATAAATATACATGTAAAAGCAAAGGTAGAGATACCAAAACCACAGGAATTAAAGAAGTTGCATGTGCAATTTAGTGCTTGATAAAGGTAAAAGTAAAATGTAATAATGTAAAAGAACATGAAGTAAAATAAAAGTAGCATAATGTTTTCCAAATTTATCACCTCCACAGCAGAAAAGGGAACATCAGACACAAGCTGAGCCACTGCACCAGCTCCACCCAATCTACTCATGCTCAGGACCTGGGTGAATATATATATATCAATGAAAAAAATGGCATGCTAAAATGGAAAGGGGGTTCTATTTACTTCAGCTAATTGGTACAAAGAAATGCAACTGGCTAAAATGATAAAGATTTAGAAAATTAAGATAATCTTATTTGATTGTGCAGATAATCCATACCTTAACTTGGAGCCTTAGGAACTTCACATATTCCATAATTTCATCAAGCATAATGGCTCTATCCGTCTACAATCACAGTTATAAGCATAAATTGGCTCACATTTTAACAGTAGATAATTCATTATGTACAAAATATGGGGGAGTCCAGTCAAATTTAATAAGATTATATATAACTGCATTGCAAAACCAACAACCTTATTGATGCTGGGAACTAATTCCTGCAATGCCTTCATTCTTTCCGCGATTCTTTCGCGACGCAACTACACATCAAATACAAAGAAATGAGAAGAATTCTATGATATTAATATATAAGAAATGTGAATCCTGAATGACATTTAGTCTGTGATTGCTGACTTTTTGGACCAGTTCATGTATCCTTCTATTAGTCTAGTATATTTTACAAGTTGCCTATTACAATCATGCCACCAAGTTCCCTTAAGAGAAAATGGCCAAAGGGTAATTTTTTAGATTCAAAACAGTTAAAGGATTCACTCAATTGCAGGTAAAAACTTATTCTTGGCACTATTACTATGAACAAACATGCTCATGATTAAACAGGCACTGCATTAAAGTGATCAACAAAAGAAACCATGCAACAAATTTGCAAACCTTTAACCATTGAGAATCAATTACAAAGGCCAGAAACCACAAGACATGGAAGCTAATAAAAAAAAGCAAGCCTTACCCGTTCAGCGATACTATGAGGGTCCGTGGCTTGGCCTCTTCTAGCTCGCACTCGAGGGCGGATGCCAGGTGGATGTTGTGGCATAGCAGCAACAGACATTGGTGGTTGTGTCTGGCTTTGAAAGGGCTGCAATGAAATCAACAAGTAAAGATCACAATTTGATACATAACCACCAAAATGAGCATCATTTTTTCTTAATAGTAGTAAGCAATTTGCAAGTTATTAAGTAAACTATTGTTACTTCAATGATTTATAGTGCCAAGAAGTAATGATTTATAGATTAACTTGTGGCATTGCATACTCATTATTTTTAATAGAAATGAGAAGGCTAGTATAGTAGGTGTGTACAACAAGTTTGTGTAATTGCCAAATCCTGCTTTGTGCAATATCTGCTTAAGGAACCAATTCACCTACCAACTAACAAGGAGTTGGTTCCTCAACAATTCTAACCACTATGCATACAACTCAAGGGTAAGTAAAACAGGTTCTCTAAGTTGTGCAGTCATGGATATAAATACAAGAGCACAACAAAATTTGATGCGTAGAATTATATTCCATAGATTGAGTGTAGTTAGTAATTAGTAATTGTAAGATTGGTTTGATAAGTCAGCAAATTAATTATGCTCCTTTACTGTATAGTGTATACAAGGCATGCGATTAACTTGTATTGATTTTATGCTTTAAGTAAATCAGATATCTAATTCATTTATTAAGATTACATCTTAAAACTAATTGGTGATTAAAGGAACAGCTTAACATATATCTTTTTCAATTATATGTAATGTTTTATATCATTGGACTAACCTTTATTTATATTAATTTCAATCATTCAGTGGAGCGTTGGTGGTTCAAAGCATGTCAGGACTGTCTTCATAAAAAAAAGAATAGCAGAAGTAACTTATTAAATTTTGCTATTAATTGAGGGTCCCACATTTGAGCTCAAGATGGAATAATCATCAGGGGCAATCATCTTTAAGCTTCAAATTTCAAAATGTGCACAATCGGGACAAAAAGTCAAGCCCAACTAGATACATGTAAGGAAGTATAGATTTCAACCCAACTATTAGATTTAAATACCAATTTTATATATTTTATTATATGCACGTATATGTGGCTATATATTTTTTAAAATTATAAAACACATTCATAACATCACCTCTATTCCCATGAAAACTAAAAAAACAAGTTTTCAATTCCTGAGGATGACACTTGCTGAAAGGGACAACCACACAATCTGAAAGTGATTATATCCTTACCCAGAAGGATGAGAGATATGATTGGTAGTACTAAAAAAAATAACCACATTTGTACAAGTATGTAAGGTTGGATCTAAACTCTCATATTTAAATGCTGAATACCACACACTAATAGTTCAGTTAGCTTGGAATGAAATCACCCACTTGCCTTTATATAAAATAAGAATAAGAAAATGAACTTGGTCTTATCCTTCATTCCTTCCAAACGAAGACGTTCTTTAGTGGAAAGATATAATTATAAAAATGAAAGTGGTAGGTAACTTGTATTCAGAAAACACATTGGCAGAAAGGAAAGACAAATTGGGTATACAGATTAATATTCACTAAAGTAGTACTAGTAAGTACATGTATCCATCACTACTGATTGCAAAACTCCAAAACCATAAATAAAATTATAAAAGCTATTATAGGCTCCTAAAGCTAAAGTAAATGACTAATAAAAAGCATCCAATAACTTCCACTAAAAATTTAAATTACATAATTTAAAATAAGTAACAAACAAAATCTGGAATATTTTATAACGTAAATAAAGAAGAAAAATATTACTTAAACATTTGCTTATGTGACAGAATTAGAATATTATCAAAATATGCGAAAAATACCCAGTTTTAGTTAAATAATAAAAATGAGGTGATGTGTGTATGTCATGTTTTTGAAAGAAATAACAAAGCCAATGATTATGGGAATGTGAATATTGTCCTAGAACTAGAAAGAGTGAAATGAACAAAATCAATGCATCCACAAACATAAGGCTAAAATTGTAAGAACAAGCAGACCCATTAGTGAGTTTTTAATTGAGCAAAAAGAAGAGAAAAGCATATATCATGATATTATTTTATTCATTAAATATTAGGACTAACTTCTTTATATGTTGTCTTATATTATTAATAAATGAATGAATGGCCATGGATGAAGCGCCAAATAAACATCCAGAGGCATCTCTTCTTTATGCAATGTAAAGTGATCCAACTTTAAGTTTAATATATTATCATAAAATTGTCTTTATATAGGTTTAAGATAATTATTAGGCAACAAACAGAAGAAGCCAAATTTGCAGATTAATAATGATAAAACTTCGTTTATCATTATCATTAAGATAACATAGATGATTGAATTAAAGGCTAAGGACAATATTGTCCATAAAAATATGAATAATAATATACCTGATGGTGGTGATGGAGTTGTGGATGAGGAGATAACAGTGTGGGGCGAATAGATTGAGCATGAGCATGTGTATGAGGAGGATTATGCAATTGTCCAAACCCTGAAAACATACCCCTCATTTGCATATCCTTATCCTGTTACCCAAACACAAAATACATAATGATATCAACAAAAACAATATCATTATAAACTTAATTCACTATAACTTAGGCATATTATATCATTTGTCCTAAGATTTACAATTCCAATTTTCAACAAAATCTAGTAGCCTAGAGCCATATATAAGAGAATGATAAATGCTTACATTGATTCCTGCATTAGAAGAGGAAGATTGAGAGGTGTTATTATTGTTATTATTCCCATTGTGATTAAGATGAAGGAGTTGTTGCTGATGATGTTGATTATGAGTATGACTATTGGTAATGTTGCCCTCAACATCATGACCTTGTTGGTGTCTCATAAATGCACCTTGCTCTAAATTTAATCCCAAAGGCATACCCACCCTTATTCCTAAGGACCCTTCACCTCTCAACACATCACCACCATTATTGGAACCCAATTGCAACCCCATTTGCATGGACCCAACATCACTTAAACTCCTTCCATAAGAGGCTTCAGGAACTGCTAAAATCTGCTCAAAGAAATCATCACCCAACCCCTCTGACCCATTACCACCCATGTCTTAATTCTTTCTCTTCTCTCCAAAGATATCAACTTTGTTATAAAGGGGTAAGGAAAGTAACCTCTTTTTTTCTTTATTTATTGCCACATTTGTTTGTTCTCTTCTTGTAAGTTTAAAAGCACGAAGAGCGAAAAACAGGGAAGGGTGTTGTTGTTACGGTTTTCTATCTGAACCAGAACCCAATGAACCGGTTACAGTTGCACTTCCCAATAATGTTTTGTTGTGTTGTGTGGCTTGTCTTGTGGGATATGGAAATTGAGAAAAAGATGATAGAACTTCAACCAAGCTACTTGGCAATAAGAGAGAGAGAGAGAGAGAGAGAGAGAGAGAGAGAGAGAGAGAGTGGTGTTGGGATTGGTACTTGGTAGCTATTGGGTGTTTGATATTATTTTTTTGCAGATGAAGCTTTTTCAGGTTATGCTTGTTGTTTGAGGGTTGTGAGTAGAGAGAAAGAAGAGAATGCAAGTGTTGAGTGCGTTATGACTTTATTAAAGACTAAAACAATTTGAGAGTGAGACGACTCACATAAACGAAGATTGAAAACAATAAAGAAAGTTAGCACAGTCTTCGTTACGTGTACCTACCAGTTCACTCCTCTTTTTACTAATTTTTTTACCAATTTTTTTATCAAAGGTATCTCTGGTAATTCTTTTACAAAAGTGTGATTGTTCCTCTAAACTAAATATCATTTTTAATGATTGAACATTTGTTTTTAACTTAGGATTTTTGTGGATTTAATGCTACCTTACACGTCACATGTTTTATATTATATTTTGTAGGAGTCAATAATGACTAAAAACAAATTATAGATACTAAACTGATAAAGTAAACAACTCTTACTTATAAATGCACACATTAATAAAAGGTGTGGATAAATCTTATGACTCTCTAAATGTTTATAGGATACTTAAATATTACTCTTAAACAATGTTTATTGTTGGTAATGACGTTCAATTTTACATTATTGTAGGTCCATGTATTTTAGCCATTGGTGATAATGAAACGTAGAACGAGAGTTAGAAATTTAGGTAAGATCATTTCTAAAGTTGCTTCCTTTGCTTTAAGATTAGATCCTTTTTCTTACTACTTTATATGCCACATGTTTTCTTATATTTTTGTTTATAATTCTCTAAATGGTTAATAGCAGTGACAATTGTTGGAGAAAAGATGAAAATGAATTGCGAAGGAGAGGAAGGTATAGTGCAATAACAGCAAAGAAAAAGAAAAAAAAATGAGGAAGGTGATTTCAATGTATAGGAAATATGTATATTGATTGAGAAAAAGATGCATTGAAGATTACAAGAAGCATACTATTTATAGTAGCTATTCGTGTAACAGAATTACCTACCTTTTTATTAATGGAAAGAATTAACAAAATTTCCCTTAATTCATGCCTATTACAAACATACTACATTCAATAGACTCCTTAGAAGTCTAATACCTTTCTATTCTTAATGCGGTCATGATATCAGCAATTTGAACTTCTGTTGAACAATGTTTCAAGTTGATCTTCCCTCTTCCAACTTGCTGTTTTGGAAAATGATATTTTCTTGTCATGTGCTTGCTCTTTCCATGTGCAACTGAGTTCTTAGCAAGATTAAGAGCAGATTTATTGTCTACTAATAGTTCCATCAAAATCTATCTTCCACTCTTCAAGCAAAGAGATAAGCCATAGAGCTTGACATGCCGCATTGCAAGCTGAAATGTGTTCGACTTCATAGGTGGATAAAGCCATCACTTCTTGTTTCTTGGAGCACCATGAGATAGGGGAGCCAAACACCAAGAAAATATAGCCCATAGTGCTCTTCCTTTCTAGTAAATCACCACTCCAATCAGAGTCAGAGTAAGCTACAAGTTGCACACTCCATTTTGCTTTCTTGTTTGAAAATAGAATCCCGAAATCACATGTTCTCTCAAGTACCTTAGAATTCTTTTGGTTGCTACCATGTGTGAATTCCTTGGATCACTCATAAACATACTCACCAAGCCAACACTGTATGAGATTTCTGGCCTCGTGTGTCAGATAAACCTTAGGCACCCAACCATTTGTCTGTATAGAATATTATTCACTGTTGGTTCATCTTCACCCTTATCCAACTTCAAGTTTACCTTTGCAAGTGTTTCAGTTGCATTACAGTTTAACATATTGAACTTGTTCAGAACATCATGTATATACTTCTTTTGGTGCATAAAGACTTCACCTTCAACTAGTTTGAACTCCATGCCAAGAAAATATGCCAATTTACCCAAATCAGTCATCTCAAACTCTGATTTCAGCCTCACTTTCACTTCTTCTATTCCTTTTGAGTTGTTGCCAATAATGAGTAGATCATCTACATATAGGCATATGATGAGGATATCAAGGTTACTCATGCTCTTGATATACACACCATGTTCCATATCACACTTCTTGAACCCTGAGCTTGATAGAAAAATATCAATTCTCTTGTTCCAAGCTCTTGGTGCCTGCCTTAGTCCATACAAGGCTTTCCTCAACTTGTACACTCTGCTTTCACTACCCTCTATCACAAATCCTGGAGGCTGAAGAACATAAACCTTTTCTTCAAGAGGGCCATTGAGAAAAGCAGATTTCACATCTAGCTACCACATTGCCCAACTGTTTTTGCTTACTAGAGCCACAATCAACCTTATTGTTTCTAGTCTTGCAACTAGTGCAAAAACTTTAGAAAAATCAATCCCTTCTTTCTGCATAAAGCCTTTTGCAACCAATCTGGACTTGTGTGTTGCAGTGGTGCCATTAGGGTTCAATTTGGTTTTGAACATCCATTTTACTACTATGGGTTTCTTGTCAGTTGGAGGTTGGACCAATTCCCAAGTTTTGTTCTTGTTGATTGATCTTAATTCCTCCTTCATATCTTCTTTCCATACCTTGCTATTTACTGCTTCTTCAATAGAGATAGGCTCTGCATCTGCAAATAGAACAATGAATTGCACTAGCTCTCCTTCACTGTTAACAACATAATCAGGAGATATCAAACAATCTCTTAGTCTAGCAGGTAGGTGTCTCATTCTTGTAGGCCTTCCTGTATCATCTCTATAAGCTAATGTTTCCATTTGAGGCTTAATTTCATTCATTGTTTAAGTCTCATCATCACTCTGATCCTTATCTGTCCATTCAAGTGAAATTTGAGCATTGGATTTTGACCCTATTCTTCCCTCCTTCTAAGAACTTGATTCAATAAATTGCACATCTTTGCTGAATATTACTTGGTTTGTTCTTGGGTTGAATAGCTTGTATGAGCCTATAGGGTGATAGCCAACAAGAACCATTGCTTCACTTTTATCATCTAGTTTTCTCCTTCTCTGATCAAGAATGTGTTTGTAGCATAAGGATCCAAAGATCCTGAAGTGCCTCACTGATGACTTCACTCTTGTCCAAACTTCTTTAGGCACCTTGAATGCAAGTCTCTTTGTTGGACAGTGATTCAACACATAGGCTGTTGTAGTTGTAGCCTCTTCACATAGGCCTTGTGACAAATTTCTACTCTTTAACATGCTCCTCACCATATTAAGAATGGTTTTATTCCTCCTTTAAGCAACTCCATTATGTTGAGGGGTGTATGGAGTTGTTACTTCATGTATTATCCCATTTTCCTTGCAATAAGCTTCAAATTATTTGGAAGTATATTCACCCCCTCGATCTGTTCTCATAATTTTGATTGATCTTTCTGATTGCCTCTCAACCATACACTTGTAGGATTTGAATGTTGTATACACATCACTGTTAGCCTTCAATAGGTACAACCAAAATTTTCTGTTGTAGTCATCAACAACTGTCATGAAGTACTTGTTTCCACCTAAAGAGGGAACTTCCATTGGCCCACATACATCTGAGTACACTATATGCAATAGTTTGTTGGATCTAGATGCATTGAAGTTACTAAAGGATGATCTAGATTGCTTGCTGACTAAACAACTATCACAGACTTCCTTAGGCATGTTGATTGTTGGTAAGCCAATGACCATTTCCTTGGTTTTCATGAGACTGAGATCCTTGAAGTTAAGGTGTCCAAGTCTCATGTGCCACAACCAAGTATCATTTGACAAACTTTCCATACTGAAGCATTGAGATTCAACTACATTTAGGCTTACTTGAAAGGTTCTATTCCGAGTTAATGGAGCTCTCATGATCTTTCTTTCTGCATTATCAAAGACTTCCAAGCATCCCTTATGCATATTCACTGAGAACCCTTTTTCTAGTAACTGTCCAAGACTTATCAGATTGTTTCTCATGTTGGGCACATACAATACAACTGTTATCATTGCCTTTCTGCCATCCTTCCTTTTGATCAGTACATCACTTGTGCCCTCTGCTTGAATCAACCTATTGTCTGCAAATCTGACATTGCTCTTCTTGCTTGAATCAAAATTAACAAGCCAATCTCTATGGCCTGTCATATGGTTAGAACAACCTGAGTCAATGTACCATATATCTTTACCTCTTTCTCTTTGGTTTGTGGTCATCACCAATAGCACAGGGCTATCATCATCTTTGTTTTCCAATTCTTCTTTCACCATGTGAGCCTTACTGTGGTGTCTGCTATCAATTTGTCTTGGCATTGCTTGACATTCTGTGGAAAAATGTCCAATCTTGTTACAATTGAAGCACTTGACTCTCTCTTTGTCTATCTTTTTCTTGCCATCTCTGCTTGCATTGAATCCTCCTCTCCTTGGGAAGTTTGTGGCCTATTCTTGATCAAATCTTTCTTTATCTTGATTTGTACTCCTAGCTTTGTGTTCTCTTCCTCTATCTCGGTTTCTATATCCACCTCTGCCATAATAGCTTCCTTTCTTGGAAGCTTGGGCTTGCAAGGCCTGGTCAAGTGCCCTTTCTATGGTTCTTTCTATGAGCCTCTGCTCATGAGCCTCGAGAGATCCTTGAAGCTCTTCTACTCTAAGATTTTCAAGCTTCTTGGACTCTTCAATTGCTACTACAATATGATCAAAGCTAGGTGTCAATGTTCTCAATATTTTTTCCATAATAGTTTGATCAGAAATCAGTTCACCACACACTTTCATTGCATTTGTGTGGCTGATGATTCTGTTGCAAAATTGTGCCACCCTCTCATTAGAAATTTCCATAAGGAAACTCCATTAAACCAAGTTAGTCCATTTTCACGGAGAAAAAGTAAAATCAGATTTAGTGATCAATGTTCTATAATAGATCATTTATAGTGGTACTTCATAGTTGGTAATTGTAAGTTTAGCAACATTGATTTTTGCAATATTTTACATACATGTCATATAAGAAAGATCATAAAGTTGTTAAACTTATACTTATATCTCACAAAAGTCCAAATACTTTACTTATACTTGTATCTCTATGTTAAACTAGTTTTGACCCATTAATTGTATCATTTTTTTCTTTAGCATCTCCCACAATGATGGAATGCAAACAAATATTAGTTGCATTCTGTATGCCCTTGTAAAGGTGCAACTATCTCATGATTTTTCGGAGTGGTTGCCTAGTATAAAGGAAATGGAGAATTTTTAGATATCACACTCTAAAGGCAAAACTACTACACCAACATAGCTCAATCACAAAAGAATAGTTTCTTTCAAATACATGACTCCATGGTCAAAGTTTAACAAAATATACCTACTTAGCATATCTTTTACATCTCATACATTATCCTTATTATTACTAGAAACCTTTGTGTCTTGCTCTTGCTGTTCACTCACATCAGTTAGTTCCTCAGAAGGGGTCTCATCTGTTGAATTAGGTTCCTTTTTAAGCTCGGACTCGAACTCCTTCGCTGCCTACAAGATTCAAAAATCTAATGAGTGCCCAATTATGCAATGATGTAAAGCATTTAACTGTTTATAGATGGCATTATGTCAATGCTAATTTCCTTAGAATCTTGGCCACTTATTAACATGATGAGTGCTGACTTCATGCATAAGCATAACCCACATCTGATGCAAAACAAGGACATTTGCAGATTAATACAAGTTAAATCAATGATTCAAAGGTATTGAATACAGTAGCCGGATATGACATCCTCTTTTCCTCCTATGAATGACCTCTTCAGTTTCTTGAATGACCTTGTTTTATTTATTCCGTCCATTTTTATAGTACCATATTTTAGTTTTACCTTCAAGTTTTAAATGCGCCTTTATCCCAAAAGAGAAAACCATAATACCAAGAAATCAAATAAAATAGTGGCATTTCAATCACTCAATCAGTCTACTAAACATTAACAGTATTCTTTTTAGGTTGGGGGAGTGGAAGAAAACAGACACTCACCAATATTTTCTGTGTTAAAAAGCATGTCTATAAGAAGCTCCAACTAACAGCTTCTACCTACTATTTGCATGTGTTCCCTCAAAGTTTCATGTATTGGAAGAGAAAGATTAACACATTTTGTGATAAGTGTAAGCCAAACCTACATAAAGATGCTTCGTCTAGGTCCAGGTGAGTGGGTTCCAAATTTCCAATCATGCCTTGGGTGGATAGGGGAGTAGGGAACATTTATGAACTTCATGACTAAAATGTACTACATGTCTAATGGAATATAATTTAGATATCAATTGATCAACAAATATCAATAGGAAATCTTCCAAAAGGCATCCATCCACAACAATTGAATGATGACTCTTTCATTCTCGAAGATGGATAATTTTTTGGTAATACTAAGAGTATACCCTCACCCTATGTTCCCTTTTGGTGTGTATGATTGCCCCTCCCAACAAGTGTCGCTTCCAAGAATCAAACTCTTGACATTTTGGTCTTATGGGGATCTAGCGGGGCCTTAATCCAGCATCAGCGCCCGTAAAAATGAATTGAGACTGCTGCAATAACATTCAGAGTATGTTTGAAGAAGAGCAACGTTCCTTACTCAAGTTTCTACCACACGTTTATTTGATTTAACAACAGAATAGGATCTAAATTAGCATAACTATAAATATACCACTGCAAAATATTGGTAGTTAGAATAGCTATATGGTTGTTGTTTAGAGTTAGAAATTAAAAACAAACCAATGAAGTCATTGAGGTCAATGTAACATGAAGTGAGATTTATATGTTGAATGTTAATTCATTTGGAGTATTTTCTCCTTGACTTGAAAAGGGAGGTCCTATCAATTGGTGCTCCCCTCTATGTAACCTCCTGAGCACAACAATAAGGTTGTTGCCTTTTGACCTGACCCTGGTTCAAATCCACGAAACAGTCTTTCTAAGATTGCATGCATTTACCTACCCATACTTTATTAGGTGAGGGTCTCGCGCACTAGGTTGCCCTCAACCTCAAAGTCAAAGAGAAACAATCTTAAATGAATTAATTAACATCCACTAAATAACTTTCACTAAGTCTAGCACCTTCTGCATGTCATATATCCTTCAACTAGAAAATAACTTTAAATTTATTCATCAATTCATTGAAACAAAAGAAAATTGGCATCAGTAACACTAACTATGAACAAAAAAAATCGCAAAACGGGTAATAAAAAAAGCAGAAACCTGTTGGAAGCCCTTAATGGTTTTTCCAAAGCTACGACCAACTTGGGGCAAATTCTTGGGTCCAAAAAGAAGGGCAGCAACACCAGCTATAACTGCTAGTTCCGGAACACCGAGTCCAAACAAGGCGTTGCAAGTGAGAGGCTTCGTTATTCTGATTTGGATTCTACTTCTTCTCGAAGTGATACTCATCTTTTCAGTTTTCATTAACAAATTTGAATTGGAGGCAGAGAATGATAATTGGTATGAAGATAAATGAAGGCCTTTAGGAATTGAAGAAGAAGAATAAGAGGGGAGGGTAAGAGAAGCAGTGATCGTTTCCATGATTTTGTTTTCAGTTTTCTCAACCGTGTCTAGTGGCTAAGAGATTAGATAATAAATGTTTGTTTTTGTTTCTCCCAAGTCGAAACAACCCTGTCTTTAATGGGTACAAGCACACGTCATGTCTGCCGATGAATACGGTGGGATACTACATATTCAATTTTATATATTATATATTATTTTTTTTTATGATAATGTTTAATTTAATCTTCTACTCTAAGATTTTCAAGCTTCTTGGACTCTTCAATTGCTACTACAATATGATCAAAGCTAGGTGTCAATGTTCTCAATATTTTTTCCATAATAGTTTGATCAGAAATCAGTTCACCACACACTTTCATTGCATTTGTGTGGCTGATGATTCTGTTGCAAAATTGTGCCACCCTCTCATTAGAAATTTCCATAAGGAAACTCCATTAAACCAAGTTAGTCCATTTTCACGGAGAAAAAGTAAAATCAGATTTAGTGATCAATGTTCTATAATAGATCATTTATAGTGGTACTTCATAGTTGGTAATTGTAAGTTTAGCAACATTGATTTTTGCAATATTTTACATACATGTCATATAAGAAAGATCATAAAGTTGTTAAACTTATACTTATATCTCACAAAAGTCCAAATACTTTACTTATACTTGTATCTCTATGTTAAACTAGTTTTGACCCATTAATTGTATCATTTTTTTCTTTAGCATCTCCCACAATGATGGAATGCAAACAAATATTAGTTGCATTCTGTATGCCCTTGTAAAGGTGCAACTATCTCATGATTTTTCGGAGTGGTTGCCTAGTATAAAGGAAATGGAGAATTTTTAGATATCACACTCTAAAGGCAAAACTACTACACCAACATAGCTCAATCACAAAAGAATAGTTTCTTTCAAATACATGACTCCATGGTCAAAGTTTAACAAAATATACCTACTTAGCATATCTTTTACATCTCATACATTATCCTTATTATTACTAGAAACCTTTGTGTCTTGCTCTTGCTGTTCACTCACATCAGTTAGTTCCTCAGAAGGGGTCTCATCTGTTGAATTAGGTTCCTTTTTAAGCTCGGACTCGAACTCCTTCGCTGCCTACAAGATTCAAAAATCTAATGAGTGCCCAATTATGCAATGATGTAAAGCATTTAACTGTTTATAGATGGCATTATGTCAATGCTAATTTCCTTAGAATCTTGGCCACTTATTAACATGATGAGTGCTGACTTCATGCATAAGCATAACCCACATCTGATGCAAAACAAGGACATTTGCAGATTAATACAAGTTAAATCAATGATTCAAAGGTATTGAATACAGTAGCCGGATATGACATCCTCTTTTCCTCCTATGAATGACCTCTTCAGTTTCTTGAATGACCTTGTTTTATTTATTCCGTCCATTTTTATAGTACCATATTTTAGTTTTACCTTCAAGTTTTAAATGCGCCTTTATCCCAAAAGAGAAAACCATAATACCAAGAAATCAAATAAAATAGTGGCATTTCAATCACTCAATCAGTCTACTAAACATTAACAGTATTCTTTTTAGGTTGGGGGAGTGGAAGAAAACAGACACTCACCAATATTTTCTGTGTTAAAAAGCATGTCTATAAGAAGCTCCAACTAACAGCTTCTACCTACTATTTGCATGTGTTCCCTCAAAGTTTCATGTATTGGAAGAGAAAGATTAACACATTTTGTGATAAGTGTAAGCCAAACCTACATAAAGATGCTTCGTCTAGGTCCAGGTGAGTGGGTTCCAAATTTCCAATCATGCCTTGGGTGGATAGGGGAGTAGGGAACATTTATGAACTTCATGACTAAAATGTACTACATGTCTAATGGAATATAATTTAGATATCAATTGATCAACAAATATCAATAGGAAATCTTCCAAAAGGCATCCATCCACAACAATTGAATGATGACTCTTTCATTCTCGAAGATGGATAATTTTTTGGTAATACTAAGAGTATACCCTCACCCTATGTTCCCTTTTGGTGTGTATGATTGCCCCTCCCAACAAGTGTCGCTTCCAAGAATCAAACTCTTGACATTTTGGTCTTATGGGGATCTAGCGGGGCCTTAATCCAGCATCAGCGCCCGTAAAAATGAATTGAGACTGCTGCAATAACATTCAGAGTATGTTTGAAGAAGAGCAACGTTCCTTACTCAAGTTTCTACCACACGTTTATTTGATTTAACAACAGAATAGGATCTAAATTAGCATAACTATAAATATACCACTGCAAAATATTGGTAGTTAGAATAGCTATATGGTTGTTGTTTAGAGTTAGAAATTAAAAACAAACCAATGAAGTCATTGAGGTCAATGTAACATGAAGTGAGATTTATATGTTGAATGTTAATTCATTTGGAGTATTTTCTCCTTGACTTGAAAAGGGAGGTCCTATCAATTGGTGCTCCCCTCTATGTAACCTCCTGAGCACAACAATAAGGTTGTTGCCTTTTGACCTGACCCTGGTTCAAATCCACGAAACAGTCTTTCTAAGATTGCATGCATTTACCTACCCATACTTTATTAGGTGAGGGTCTCGCGCACTAGGTTGCCCTCAACCTCAAAGTCAAAGAGAAACAATCTTAAATGAATTAATTAACATCCACTAAATAACTTTCACTAAGTCTAGCACCTTCTGCATGTCATATATCCTTCAACTAGAAAATAACTTTAAATTTATTCATCAATTCATTGAAACAAAAGAAAATTGGCATCAGTAACACTAACTATGAACAAAAAAAATCGCAAAACGGGTAATAAAAAAAGCAGAAACCTGTTGGAAGCCCTTAATGGTTTTTCCAAAGCTACGACCAACTTGGGGCAAATTCTTGGGTCCAAAAAGAAGGGCAGCAACACCAGCTATAACTGCTAGTTCCGGAACACCGAGTCCAAACAAGGCGTTGCAAGTGAGAGGCTTCGTTATTCTGATTTGGATTCTACTTCTTCTCGAAGTGATACTCATCTTTTCAGTTTTCATTAACAAATTTGAATTGGAGGCAGAGAATGATAATTGGTATGAAGATAAATGAAGGCCTTTAGGAATTGAAGAAGAAGAATAAGAGGGGAGGGTAAGAGAAGCAGTGATCGTTTCCATGATTTTGTTTTCAGTTTTCTCAACCGTGTCTAGTGGCTAAGAGATTAGATAATAAATGTTTGTTTTTGTTTCTCCCAAGTCGAAACAACCCTGTCTTTAATGGGTACAAGCACACGTCATGTCTGCCGATGAATACGGTGGGATACTACATATTCAATTTTATATATTATATATTATTTTTTTTTATGATAATGTTTAATTTAAGGAGATATGTGGTTAATTAATGTATTGGTGGTAGTTGCTTAGGATTTTATAGTTTTTTTGTAAAAATTAAATAATGTTAAGGATAATATAAGAAATGAAAATTACACCATGAGGGAAGTTATTTCAAGTTTTGACTTTATATATAAAATATAGATAGTATTGATAGTATTCTCATACACATTACAATAACTTTTCTTAAATGAGAATAATTTTTTGGTCGTTTTTAGTCAATAAA
This sequence comes from Lupinus angustifolius, assembly GCF_001865875.1. Taxonomy (NCBI): domain Eukaryota; kingdom Viridiplantae; phylum Streptophyta; class Magnoliopsida; order Fabales; family Fabaceae; genus Lupinus; species Lupinus angustifolius. The sequence continues at coordinate 4,836,807 of NC_032016.1, forward strand.
AAGAGTGAAGAAAGATGGTATGAGATTTAAATAAGAATAATAATAATGTTATTATTATAATATAAGAAAAAAATTGTTCTTATATCATAAAAAATTGTAATAAATTATAAAATAATATATGAGACTCAAATAAGAATGAAAATTTTATTTGTTGCCGGAAATACTCTAAAAAATTAATCATATGTGTGTGATTATCTCAATTAATTCATAGAAAATCTAATGAATAACATTTTGAAATTTATGGGAACTAGCTAATTAAACTTTATATCATTAAAGCAACATCATGTTGATAAAATAACATGTTTACCATGTCTATGGAAAATATTTTAGCTTTTCCTAGCAGCATGTTTAATTGTTAAATAATGAAAGCTTTAAGTCTGAAATGATTTTATAAATTTATTTAAAAGTATATTTAGTTACACTCTAAATGAGCCAATAGTTAGAATAAAATAACTACAATATATTTCTTTAATGCTTAAATTTTAATAAGTAGATAACTTAAAATTTATATAAGTTAAATAGGCTTCGAAATTATTGTCACCCCAAACCATTTATAATGGGAGTCATAAGGCACTGCAAAAACGAATATAAATTTCTCATTTCAATGACTCGATCTAGTTAAAATTGAAGTGTTTTTTTCTTTATTTTATTTGTTGGGTATAAACCATTAGTAGACACCATAAGAGCACAAACTAATCTAGATTGGAGTGATGAGGACAACTAGGATGCCACTAATAACAAGTACTTAGCTCTAAATCTGCTTGAATCAACCACCTTAACAAAAATATAGAGGTGCCCCAACTAGGTTGAGGTATTATACTCTCTACCAAAATTAAGTTACATTAATTAATTTATGATGTATTCAAGAAGAATAGGCCATAACCTACGACTAAGAGAAATAGGAGTTTCAGAATATTACTTTCCTTTTGTTAGTTTGGTGGGATATGAAAAAAGAGCAAATATTTTGTCCTAAACTTTATACTATTATATGTATTATTTTATTATCATAAGTTAGAAAATGTAAAATTAATATATATTTAATTTATATTTTATTTTTATGACCAATAAAAAACAAGAAATATATAAAGTAATAGAAAGTTTGAGATATAAAATTTGGCTCCATATTGGACCGATCATAGGTATTAATTATTAGAAGAGCTAACAGGATTACCAAACTGATTAAAGAGAATGCCAACTCAATACATAAAGCACGGCTTTACCTTTGCTCTTAGTATTTTGCTTTTTTTAAACCCTCCAAATATAACCATCTTATATGTACATGTTTTCTTCCATTTTGATCTTTTTTATGGTTTATTAGAAGTCCAAATACTATACTCTAGAACTCTTCAAATAATTTATCTAAGAGAAGAAAAAAAATGTATGCATTAATAAGGTATGAGTTTAATACAGTGTTATTATATTATTTACTATTCATATTTAATTATCATTGACTCTTCAAAAAAGTAATAAAATAATATAAATGAAGGATGAATGATGTAATAACTCATAATTTAATAATGATAAACTAAAATCAATGTAAATGGGTGTTTGAGGGGCGATTGGAATGTAGGTGTAAAAATGTGAACGAGTTGTGTGTGTTTGAGATATGATTTTTGACAATGATGTGATGTTTGTTGACAAATAAGTATTTTAACGGAAAAACAAATCTAATCGGAAAATTTAATTTTGATTGACTAAAATGGTGACAAATATTTTTAAATTATTAAGTTAGTAATATCATAATCTTTAATTGAATAAGATGACTATGAACTTGACATGATATTTATGTATTGCTTTAAGGTATGTTTGGTGATAGTTTTAAATAGAAAATAAATCGCAACGAATAATTATAGCATCTCTCATTTGCTATTAGTAAATTAAAATATTGACAATGGTTAATGATTCGAAAAAGAGCAAGTTTGTATAGAAAAACTGAAAATATTATTTTTCCTATATAGATTTAGCATAGTAATTCATTTAAATGGATTTTAATGGTTTCTCATTAAAATGGTAATTTAATTTCCCCGCTTATTCCAACTTAAATTGGCTAACTAATAAAATTATTAGATTTTCAGATGATGAATGGTTAAGAAGTAAGGTATGTTTTTGTTAAGTGGATCCTCCCAAAATAAAATTTAAAAAAAACTATACTTTGATGGAACTAAAATCAAAATTCATATACAGTAAAGAAAGTAATATTGTTACTCACTAATTCTCTTAATCAATCGACCTTCTTCTAAAACCCTAATTCTCATTAATCACCACTACTATTGTTACTTACACTTAGACGGGAAACACACTCAAATCAATTACAATAGCATCAACAATGTAGAAACAGCGCTGAAAACAAAATGAGAATAACACTTTGAGATTGTAAAGCACATGACTATACGAAAAACAAAACAAGTTGTGCTTGTAGTGATGGGTGGACCAAGAGAAGTGTGTGGTTCATTGGTGGTGGTTAGTTCCCTATGGTAATTACTTCATTTGGCCACACCAATGTTTTTCATCCAACTTTAATGTCATTGACCAAAAACAAGTTTGACTTAAGATAGATGAACTAAATACTTAAAATAGTGAATTGTCTAAAATTAAAATGACCGCAAAGTCTTGGAATGAAAACCATATTTTTTTTTGGTTTCCCACATGTATCCATCCACAAGATTCAAACCCAAATTCTTGCTTAAGGGAAATCAAATATGTACCACTTAAACCAACACCCATTGGTAATGAAAACCATATTTAAGTGCATTATAAATCAAATAGCTTACACAATATATCATGGTGAAAAAACTTAATTATTATTACAAGTATTTAACCATGGAGCAAAGTTATTTCACAACACTAAAGATTAATGTTCCAACTCTAAGGTCTTTTTGCAAATTGCTTTTTGGAGGGTGAGAGAGAAAATAAAAAGGTTTGAGAGTCATGAAATACATTTATAACATAACTCTCAAATCTTAACTTTTCATTTTTATCCTCCAAAAATCAACTTGCAAATAAACATTAACATATCTAATATTCCGAAGTTGTTTAATTTTTGGGTCTAAAGAATAATGAGTTAAAAACAAACAAAAAACACATTTAAAAACCAACTCACAAACAGACAATTAACCTATATAATATTCAGAAGGAAATTAATTTTCCAAGTCTAAAGAATGATAAGTTAAAAAAGAAACAAAAAAATATATTTATCATATTGAAATGATTTTGGGGACACATCTCTTGTCCCAGGATAATATGTTTAGTAATACAAAAGTGAAAATCATTTTGTGCCAATTATAATCACAAATATTTATTTTATTAATGTGAAGAAATATAATAAAATGAGTGGCCATCCAACTCTCATCTCATTCTCACGAATCTCTTCTCTTAACACATTATCTCAAACTTTTCTCATAACCAATCTCTCTCCACTCAAGGTATCTTCCTCAATTCCTCACTTTAGGGTTTAAACTTTATACTCTCACTATACATCTATACATTTTTTCTTAGTTTTTATCTTTTCACCATTACTTTTTTCACACCCAATATGCTTCATTTTATAAGCACTTTTTCTATCCTTATTTCTACTCAATTATCTGCACAAATGAATTCCACTTCAATTTTCACCCCTTTCCACGCAGGTAGAATAATGGGTCGTTTTTTCTTCATTAAATTCTATTTTTTTTAATAAAAAAGTTTTTTTTGCCCCTACTATAGTGTGTTAATCATTTTCATATGTTTCCATATTTTGTTACATGTTTGTTATTCTCCCCAACCCTCGCCGTGTTTCTCACACTGGTTTTTCCTTAATTAGTGTTTGTCTTGCATTTTTTTAATGGTTTTTGTTATTATCAGTTTTTTAGAAGCCTTAAAATGATGTATTGCATTAACTTTTTTTTATAATCTTCTTTCAAACATCCAAAGTGAAAATTGTATTGTTTATGTAGTTTTCATTGCTCATATTTTGAACTCAATTTTGTAACCATTTTCGCTTATTTGCCTAATTCATTTGCTTTGCAGAATGGGAAGTAATGGAAGAAGTGACTATGGTGCATATACCTATGAGAATCTTGAGAGAGAGCCTTACTGGCCCTCAGAGAAGCTTAGAATTTCGATAACTGGGGCTGGTGGTTTTATTGCCTCACACATAGCCCGGCGCCTCAAGAGCGAGGGACATTACATTATTGCTTCCGACTGGAAGAAAAATGAGCACATGACTGAGGACATGTTCTGTGATGAATTCCATCTCGTTGATCTCAGGGTCATGGATAACTGCCTAAAGGTTACTGAGGGGGTTGACCATGTTTTCAATCTCGCTGCTGATATGGGTGGGATGGGTTTTATCCAGTCCAACCACTCTGTTATTATGTACAACAACACAATGATTAGCTTCAATATGATTGAGGCGGCTAGGATTAACGGCATTAAGAGGTTAGTCAATCTCAGATATAATTTCAGCTTATATGTTTTTGGACCAATATGGTATAAAATCTATATTCTGATATCAGTTTTAAGGGTGAAGCTATTGGCACTATGAATTGCCTTTACATACTCATCTCTGAGCAATGATAATAATTTGGTAAAATAAAACCTAAAACGATGATTAGTATATGAATAAGAAGTGTGAATAGTCAACTTGTGGTGCGGTGATAGCGTTACTTCAGTTTTAATTATATGGTCGTGACATACCTTTTCCATGCCAAAAACTTTTTATTTTTCAGGTTCTTTTATGCCTCCAGTGCTTGTATCTATCCTGAATTTAAGCAGTTGGAAACTAATGTGAGCTTGAAGGAGGCCGATGCCTGGCCCGCTGAGGTTTGTTGGTGATCTTTATTATTGTTGTTACTTAATTTTCATATTATATTGGGATTAATGTGTTCAGTTTTATGACTGTATATAGCCACAAGATGCATATGGGCTAGAGAAGCTTGCAACAGAGGAGTTATGCAAGCATTATAATAAAGATTTTGGAATTGAGTGCCGCATTGGAAGGTTCCATAACATATATGGCCCTTTTGGGACATGGAAAGGTACGCTCTTAACTGAATTGCAAATTTTTGGAGCTTTGTCTTGCCCAATGAGTGAATTAGAAGATACGTTTTTTGTTTTGTTTTGGCAACCTTTTGGATTTAATAAGTTTGTCACTGTTGTTTTATAATGTACAGGTGGAAGAGAGAAGGCTCCTGCTGCTTTTTGTCGAAAGACACTCACTTCCACTGATAGATTTGAAATGTGGGGTGATGGATTGCAAACACGATCTTTCACCTTCATTGACGAGTGTGTTGAAGGCGTACTTAGGTAAAGTCTTGACTGATTTCATGGCTTGTGCAGTTAATTATGTGTTCTTTCTGGGTGGTTTTAACATCTAAACTGTGTTTTAGTTTGCATTTATTTTAACCGTTCTTTGACTTCCTATAATAGGTTTATTGGTAATTGATATGTGCTTCTAATCATTTAAAAACTCTAAAAAACGACGTCGTACAGTGCCCATAATATGCAATATACAATAATAGACTTGCTGTCCCAGAGGGCAGATACCAAGGTCTCCAATTACACATGCAATGTATCAATGGCTTGCTGTCCCACAGTTCCAAGAACTCCTACAGAGAATATCCCTGCCCAGAAAACTACCAAATACACTCCTAATGCCTGTCTACCATTACAAAATACGTTCAAAATGAAAACACAAAAAACTCGAACATAATTGCCCCTAAAAATACGTAACTGTTCCAAAATAATTATTGATGCTGATCTGCCCTTATTGTTTAATACTACAAATCTGCCACATGGCAGATTTCTAAGTTGAAAACTAATTTTTAGTTTGTAGGTTAAAAACGGGTCATTCTTTTTATGGCTTCTTGTTTGAAATTGTAATTTTTGGGGTTTGTGGTTTTTATGAATGATGAAAATGGAGCCAGTAGAGTAAATTTTCATCTTAAGTTATGCTAAGGAGTTTTCAGTCTTGCTACCAGATTTCTGCGTAAACCTCGGTTATTTAAAATTAGGGTTTTTTGAAAGAAAAAATATTATCTCAATCTCCATTGTTGTTTTAAATGTTACAATAGACATTTTCTTCCTTTTACATAATTTTGGGTTTGACTTATTTGGTTCGATAGGAAAGTACAACAGTATTTATCAGGCAAACAATAGCATGTTTTCATCTATTTCTTGAGGTAGTTCTTATTCTATAATAAGACTTAACATTGTGCTTTATTTGTGTTTAGATTGACTAAATCAGACTTCCGTGAGCCAGTTAATATTGGAAGTGATGAGATGGTGAGCATGAATGAGATGGCTGAGATTGTTCTTAGCTTTGAAGACAAGAATATTCCTATTCATCACATTCCTGGCCCAGAGGGTGTTCGGGGTCGTAACTCGGATAATACTCTGATAAAAGAGAAACTTGGCTGGGCTCCAACTATGAAGCTGAAGGTATTAAATATTAATATTAGTATTGGGTGAAATTACCTTCCTATTTCCACTCTATTTTTTTTCAAAGTTCAGATTAAGGTTTCTTTTATTAAATTGTCAATAGCTCATAGGTCAGTTGCACCTTGTTCAGTATAATAATGTGGTTGTGTATAAAATGGATTATCCCTTCTGTTATGTGTCTTAAAAACTTCTTATCTAATTTGGGACCTTCATCTTATCCAAGAAAGAACAATGGAGTGTTTTAAGTTTTCCACTCAACCAAAAACTTAGTCGTTGACCTAATTGTTGCCCACTTTTTTCATTTTTCGGTTATCCACAAGAATACAGGATTATTCTGTGTTTACTTATAGCATCTCGATTTCATATTGTAGGATGGGCTGAGGATCACATACTTCTGGATTAAGGAGCAGCTAGAGAAGGAGAAGGATAAGGGTATTGATCTTTCACTGTATGGGACATCCAAAGTGGTGCAAACCCAAGCTCCGGTTCAACTAGGCTCACTTCGAGCGGCTGACGGCAAAGAATGAAGTGGTTAGTTAATGCATATCTTTGGTAGCCAATTGTTTCAAGTGAAGTGTTGGCTTTTATATTACCATCTAACAGTTCTTTGGTTATGGTTAATTAGTTGTTAAGGTTTGTTATTTATGGAGTTCATTCATGGGTAGAATGGAAGCCATGATGCTCCTATTGTACTTTTATATTTCCTCCTCTTTAAGCCACCGCTTAAGCTGTCTAAGATGATGATACTAAACTAAAAGTTTTAAACTATTTGGTTTGAGTATCATCAATTAATAAGCATGTACTTGTTTTTTTTCCTTGTGAATTTCAATGTTCTGGTACCTCTGTAGTCATAGAAGATATATTTATTATTTTAGTATAAAGTTGTGTGATGGTCTTCTTGCAATGGCAGCTATGTTGCTTGACAAAGGAATTCATTTTATTAATCTTTTCCTAACATTTTCAATAATGTCTTTGGGTTATCTTAACTTAAACTGAGCAGGTAGTTAGAATCAACCTAGAGAATATGCTGTATGCTTTTTTAGTTCAATTCTTTTAATATCTTTTAATGCTTCTGAAGGTGATATTGCAAATTAAGGTACTAAATTTAGTAAATTTCTATTATTATACAACAAAATGTTTTTTTATGGATGGATATTATTTTTGTGTAAACTTTCTTACCATTTATCCGAGCATCTAAGACATGCTTCAACATTCAACAAAATAATCACTTAATGAAGTTTTTACAATCACTAACCAACAACTAAACTTGGCACAAATCACATTAGGCCTTAATAGGATTCACTATCATTCATTCACATAATTACATAATTTTCATCCGAACCTTAGAAGTTGTCATATTTAATTGTGGACTTAGATATCATCTGATTTGGTTAATTTGAGAGGGTTAACCTCAACTAGAGCTATGCGAGTAATGACAAAGACATAGGGAACATTTATATGACTCCTTAAATGACATTCATAGTATTTCTTCAAAATCTAGAATATACTTATTTCCTTTATCTATGTCTCCATGATCTTTGCTTTGGACCAGTGGGGGCATACCATGTGTGCTTCCAAATCTATTACTGTTATCATTTGTCCTTAATTTCATTCTCTGTCTCAAACAAATTACTGGTAGGGTAAATCGCAAATGCACGATTATGTCGTCAAGTAATAAAATATTGATCTCATGAGGACTAAAAAATTTCTTTAATTGTAACAATTAATTTATATTTAACTCAAATATGAATTAAAAGTGAAAATTGAACCATTGACAAGAATAATTGTGAAAATAGTAAAAGATATTGAAATCTAATTTAGGAAGAGTTCTCAGGACGAGGGTTGCCACATTTATACTCGCAAATCATTGATTTGCTCATTTTCATGAACTTTAAGTTGTGCGAGTGAATTGTTTTTTGATATGTGTCATCTTCTATCGAGCTCCAACATGTGTACTCAATTGAATTCGTACCTAGTCTCATGGTATGATTATCAATCAAATCATTTACTTGGATCTTTCTATCCAATCGCTTCGTAGCAATCCAAGGTGAATTCCAGAAACCCCTGAGAATCATAATACTTCTCTCGTGAATTATGATTCTAGTTTGAATAACTGAATGTCAGATAGTTGGGTTCACCTCTCGGTCTTTTCCCAATATATCTAAGAGGTGTAATTTATTGGCCAGATAACTCACACGAATAAAACTCAGTTTTATGATTCAAACCACAACACTCAATAAAATAGAAGCAATAACAAATGTTTATTGAATATAAAATGACATAGCCTCAATCCTAGAAACAAAGGGAATTACTCACCTGTGATGGAGACGAGAATACCAAATTCTAAAGTAGAGAATTGTAATATAAAGTGTTTCTAATCCCTAGGGAGAACCCTTATTTATCTTAATTATAAAAGATTGAGTTAAGCCCAACAAAACAATTCTAAAAAAATAGGAATAGAATATATCATCCACGTCCATGAGTGTATGTGGCGCTTTCACTTCAAGTTGTTTCTCTTCAATCCAGACTCCAAGGCGACTTCTTTTGGCCCTTCAATTGGTATTCGCATGACTTCAACATCGAATTTCATCATCTTGCCCTCAATAGCTACTCTTTTTGGCTTCTATCCATCCAATTACACAACATAACCAAAAACACCCGCTCAACCCGAACAAAGAGAAATAAAAGCTAAAAACAATCATAAAGTCACAATTATGTCATAAAATACAAGTTAAATGCAATGCAGATGTAACATACTTTTACACTCATTAATTACATATTGTCACATGATTAATTTAAAAAAACAAAACAAAATAGAACATTTTGATTGACCCATGACAAAGAATGAGACACGGTTTGGAACATATGATATCTGTCACAGACTTAGATTCTTTGGTCAATCATGTAAAAACATTAGATATACATAATCTGAATTGTATAGCAACATAAGTTGGATGTTTTATAAATGGAATTAATGATTGATAATTTAAATGCCTCTTTAACATGTTGAAATTTGGTTTCTATTTTTAGACTATAGAAACAGTTTCACTACTTTATTTTATAGCACTTACTACATATGCAAGTTAGTCGTGATGAGATTCACTTCCTCAGAGTTTTTACAAGTCTTGCAAATACAAAAGCAATTAAGAAACTAGGGCCTTGTGCTTGTTTTATTTCATACTCTACCAAAAACAAATCATATGATGGCACATAATATTAAGTCAATATGCTTATATATGAAATGTCAAAAGTAACCACATCAAAATTAACCACATTAGATGATATCTAAGTTTTGCCACATAATATTTTGCCATTTCTTTTAACTTTCACCTCCAGATTTTGCCAACAGAGAAGAACACATTAGTCCAGCAATCCAAAAAAACATGCATACATTCATAGGAAAAATATAATGAAATAGATACAGTATACACTCAGATATCATACAAATATATATACACATGTATATATAATTAAGAAAAAAGTATAGCCAATGGAAAAATTTAAAAAACCTTATCTAGGTTAAATGATACCTCGAATGAAATTCAGGTGGTGGATAAGAAACCAAATTAGTGTTTCCATGCTTCAGTTCAACAGATGAAATTGTCACATGATCTATTCTTACCGATTAGGTAAGCTTAGATCATGCTGACAGCTTCAACCATTGTAAGGGCAAGAATCTCCATCCATATATATACATATGTGTGTATACATCTTATCTTTTTTCCTCTTCTTTTCAAAGTGAAGGTTGGGAAGAGATAAGAGTGATGTGAAGATTAAAAATGTTTAGCTAGCAAAGGCTTATATGGTTCAGTTTTAGTTTTTTGTCTCCCTCTTTTGTACTATTATTAGGCTGCATTTGTACCCTCTCTGATTTGGACGGGGATCATCTCTCCCAACATGTCTCATTCTCTATTTCGGGTCAACGTTATATTGTCACATAAATAAATAAAATTTTAAAAAATAAAAAGTAATATTTTGATTGGCTCGAAATAGAGAATGAGACATCATTTCTCTTATTTTCACTAGGCTAGTTTTGTTGTTTCCATTGTCATCTTTTTTGTCTCATGTCATTAAGATTGATCATTGTCTCTCTTCCTTTTTATATAGATATATTTGCAATTTTATTTAGGTATAAAATATTAAAAAACATTTAACAATTCAATCATGGGATGTTTGAAAAAATATGGACATTAATCATGGAATGTGGTTATTCTCCACTGAAAATTTTGGTAACTTCACAAATGAATTAGGGAGGAACTTATAAAGTAGAGTCACTTGTCCTAATTTGGATGGGGAAATACCTAAAAAATGAAATGATAGGACATTTTTATTCTTTAAAAATAATGATATGATACTTTTATTCTTAAATACAATACAAAAATAAAAATTTGTCTCTTTATTATTGGAGATGATTCTTTTCCCATTGTCCAATTTCCTCTCCACCTAATTAAAAATGACTTAAATAAAAATAAATTTCCTAAAATAAAAACAAATATTTTTATATTACTTGATATAATTTGATTCACCAAAGATTGGGTGACATGAGTTTTTTTATATTACAAAAACTTTATGAGATAGAGGATACGTATACCATAAAAGCATTAGAAGATGAAAAGTAAAACAAGGAGAAAGATGCATGCATGTGGTTGTATTGTTCAAACGAATTTAATAATATCACGCTCACGCTCCCATATGTAAGTATGTAACACACTAACACTCTAGCTAGACTCTCTATTGATAGGGATGGTCTCACGAGCTTCCCAAATTTGATATTTTTCAAATTATTTTATTAAAAAATAATTAATATTTACATAAATAAAAAATTGTTTATGTCAAATGTCAGTATTTTATTAAATACTAGACCATTCAATATTAGAGAACATCTTGTTACCCTTTGACCCTAGCTTTTTCTTTACCTCACTTTTTCATATTGTCTATGTTCTATGTAAGGTAGGTATCAATTGGAATTAACCAAATAAAGTATGGGAACAATGAGTATTTAGGGGACCATTTCTTATAGATCCGTGAAACATAAGGTTCACACATTAAAAGGGAAAACAAAGAAACCTACAAAGGCAACAATTTCAAAACTTTTTCCTTTCCACAAGTGATATACATCATTAAACTCGATGCTATTGATTACTAAATAGCCATTAGCTCCCTCCACAATTCCACATACCATAAGTTTTATTTCTTTTAATAAGGTATCATTGACACTCATTAAAGAATTATAAATAAAAAAATATTTAAGAAAAAGTAATTTTTAGGTTTTTAATGTATTAGTATGTTTCAATATTTTTTTTGAAACAATGAGGATGAATTGTTACAAAATATTGGACATGATTAAGCTTTGGTTGTAGACAAGTATTAAACATAATCAAGATTCGAACACAATAAGCTTTAGATAATGACCTCATTTGATGCAAATTCATCTGTCATGCCTAAGTGGGAGTTGGTTGTGGGGTCAATTTGAGTTAGTTGATGCTTAAGTGGTGAAGTATGAAAAACAATATATAATATTAAAGTAAACATTATTTCAGTCCTTCAAGTTTTTAATATAACAGCTTGATATAAAATCTCAATTTGCATAAAACCCTCATAAGTCACAACATAGACCTTGGAGTTTATTGTTTCTTTCCATGCTTGCTTAAATTTAATCACATCTTCTGAGATCTAATTGCTATGGTAGGATATGGGTTACTCTCATATAACTTTTGTTTATTCTTAATTATGCGCATGTTATGCTGTTAAATTAGAAGACAAACACTGAGAATGAGACAAAATTTGAGTCCAAAATTTCCACTATCATGTCTATATTCAATTATTATTACAATGTGGAAAAGATCTCTGAATTTCAGTGCAGTAGTAAGCATGTGGTAAGTGGAGTTCCACTGAGTTGTACATTGAAGAATCAATCTTTCTTTCTGAAAGCTGCATTTGTTTCACAATTACTAGACAAAATATTTATTTCACAAGCACTGACGAAAATTAACTATCAATCAACTATTTCCTTGAGACTTTTTTTAAGATATGTGTTCAGCAACAAATATAGAATACATTTCTACTACAAAACCTGTTTTTGTTTCTAAAAAAATATCTTCTAAATGTAGCATTATTTACAGAAATTGAGAAGTCTTATTTTCAATGTCCCCATCCATACTATTTTGTAATCGATTAGGACAAAAACCAAGTAACAAAATGTTATTTTTTTTTTTCATTTACTGACCTATGATATTGGTAAAGTTTGTTTTTGATAGGATTCATTTATACTGCCTGAACAAATCCAAATGCTTCATCATGTTAAAGGACACTTAAAAGAAGTACAAAATGTGTGTAAATGAGTGACTATTAGTATTATTGACTATATATATTTACTCGTATACGTTAAAATCAAAGCACCAGTGGTCTAGTGGTAGAATAGTACCCTGCCACGGTACAGACCCGGGTTCGATTCCCGGCTGGTGCATTTTTTCTTGTTCGTCATTTTTGTGATGCTCTAAACTTTCCTCCCTTCTCTGCTTCCTTTCAGACTCAACCTTTTCCAAGTGTTTATGCACTACACTAGCGATGCTAGGAGTGTTCAAAAAATCCATTTCTTCTGATCCAAACTGTATCTGAATTGACCCAGATCACTAAAATCTGACTTTTTATTATCTGGTTTTAACTCAAACCATGTAAAATTCGGGTTTTTACTAATGTCTGTGCAAACAGAAAGGGAGTGAGTTTGGTCTTGGTTATTAGGTGGCTTCAACAGAGCCATACGCATCCAAAACATAGTGGAAAGAAAGTAAAATGGGGTGAGTTAGAATCCTGAAGTGGTGTGGAAGATAAAGAAAAACAAAATCTAATGACACAGATATCTTTTTTATTTATAGTGAGATAACACTTCTACTCTTAAAACTGAATGAAAAAAAAAGAACTTATCTCTATAGTACCATAGACGATCTTGTTCCAATGGGATGGCAATGGAGCATTCGTTATGGAATTGGCATAGCCGCTTATTGATTACTGAATTTGGAAAGTTGAAATTGACTGTGACCATGTTCTTCCTTTTGCGTTGTTGCATGGTGAGAGGGTGGATTTGCTATGGTGTTGGGAAATGGTTGAGCACTAAGTTGTGATGTTGTGGTGAATAATGGAGGGTGTGTAATGGACAAATGAAGTTGAGTTTCTGTCCATGAAGTGAAGAATGATGCTAAACAAGTTAAATCAGCAACCATGTGATTACAACTTAGTCCTGTTGCAACACCATCTAGGATGATGTTTATCTGCCAAAATCACAAAAATCCATTTTCTTCCTTATTCTATACCATACCCATATATAAATTCAACAATGAAATGAACACTGCACACAAAACCTTTGTATAAGTTAGCTAGTATCAATTTAACCATATCATATACTACATTCTACTAGGTATTACTACAAGGAAAAAACTTGAATGATGCTAGCAGAGTATGTAATAGTTAAAATGATGGCAGTGAAGTTTTTGGTTCTATTAGGAACAAAGATAGTTGTCAAAACTACATCACTTGCTCAATTACTCCCAGTCAGGCAACAAAAAGAAAATAATACTAAGAAAAATACTCTAGAAGATGCTTTCAAGTCATGATAATTAAAATACTCCTTGCAAGGAGCAATGCTTAGGACATAGAAGAAGATCTATTATGGCAATTATAAACTGATCAGATAGGTAATGCTACATGAAAGTATCTATTGTCTGCCTCATTCATATGAAAAACAAGGGTTCACTAAAGTGAGAAAGAAAAGGGTAAATTAAAAGGCTTTGATAACCAACAAAAATCAACTGCCTACATGTTCCCATGTGAGAAAAGACACATCGAACTCTACACATATGGCTACAGTATAGATTGTAGCAGATTATGGGGATTCTTCAGGGCTGAGAGTGTTCTCTTTGATGCTCTTACTCAACCAGATAGCAGTTTCCCTTGGGGAAACCTTTTCAGGCCCAAATGGTTTCAGCAAAACCCCAAGTTCGTCATACCTTGCCTGCTGGAGCAATCTTGCACTAAACTCTAGCAACCCTTCTAAGGCTTCAGCCCTTTGTTGGTATGATGAAGTGTCAAATTGTCGGCGGCGCAAGTCTGAAGAGGTGTGGCTTGATGGACCTGCTGTTGCATTTTGATCAGAGGAACCACTTTTATCCTCATTGATTTCCTTTAGCATGCTGCGCTTGATTCCCTGCCAAGCATCTGTACAACTAGGTCTATCGTATACCTCTACAGTGCATTTGTCTACCATAGTTGAACGATTGCTACGAGGTGGGTTGCCAGCAGAACCTTCTGCAGATGTTGATGTTCTATTGATGGGAAAAAATGAATCTTCATATGATCCTAACGGAAATTCAGCTATCTTATCAATACGGGGAGAGTTGACTGAGATATCTGGCGAAGACACGTGGCTAAGCAAACCAACACTGGACCTGCGGGAAGGCTGCTGAGTACCACCCATTGGCAGTGGAAATGATGCTCTGCGGTTTGTATGGGAAGATTTTGTGGTATTGCGTGAAACAGGGAGCTGCAACAACAAACTTAAGAAAGTCAGACATCTAGAACTCTTTTTTGTATACAATAACTTCGGTTGAGATACGACGGACCAAATATCATGAAACTCCCTCCTTGTTTTGAATATTACAATCTAAATATATATTATCATAAGATAGAAATCTATGATAAGTTTATTATATATAGTATAACTTCTACAGATGACGAATACTTTCTATTGTAAAATCGCCCATTTTACAAAGTTGACATGCTTAAGTTTGTTTCATGAATATACTAAGTGGCAAACAATCACATAAATGCCCCCCCACCCCACCACAAACAAATAAAAAAGCCCAAGACTTACAGTTTGCCTTACCACTTTATGACTTTTTGAGGATTCCATTGATTTCTTCTTGGTGACAGAAACTTTAGATGGAGGTGGCCTTGTAGTATTAGGAACACCAGAAGTTGGGGAAACAGGCTTATGAATTGACTTCACTTCATGGCTATCGCCAACACATAATTCTGATAACCTTTGATTTATATGATCTGGAATACAATCTATTTCTAGGGTAGAGCATACAGAATCTTGATCAGCTCCAGACACACTAGGATTTAGAGTCCGACCATTGCAGAAAGAATACCGCCTATCCCTATAGGTGGGAATAGGATCATCTTCTGGATCCACAAACCTAGTTTTCTTCACATAGTTGGATTCTGGCCAATGAACAGGTAATGTACTTCGTCTGGGGCTATTGATTTTGAGATGGACCTTATGAACATACGGTTCAAGAAATGGGTGCCCAAGCAGCTCTGCAGCCTACAGAATACATTTCAGAGAGAGAATAGGTCCATGTGACAGTGATCAGATTAAACTCAGAGTTCTGGTGTTAAACACATAGCATGATATCTACCTACAACTATTGCGAAATTTAACATGTTAAATAGCAGCAGATGCCAGACAAGAACATCTATAAAGAGTTAGAGACAAAGGACTTCAAAGCTAGACAAGACATTCTACAAAAAGATTAGATTGTACAAGGGTGAAAAGAATCATCACTGTCAAGTAGGCAGTGGCACAAGTAATCAGAAACAATATTCAGCAAATGTAAATGACAGATTATTCAGTATACCCAGTGTATCACATTTTCCCCATTTCTTAAAATAGAATTTTTTATATTTATTTTCTCTTCACCTGGTTTTAAAATACTAGACAATCTATCATAGTGAATAAGATTGTATTATTATAATTAATAAATATAAGCACCAATGTAACCAAGTATTAGGCTGTTAGCAGATAATATGGGTGCACATGGCAGCTACAGTCTAAGCAAAATGACATATTTGTACCACTCAAAATTCAATGTTTTCTTTTGCAGATGTAACCTTTGTGTGAAAAATAATATTTTTAAGTAAGGGGTAACACAAGTCCCCTTCACAATCAATGCAACTTAGTCTGACCCATTTTTTGCATTCAAACTTGAAATGCATGGTTTTAAGGACAGATATTAATTCCCAATTCCTCTGTCAATCAAGCAGAGAAATCCATAAAACACAAAGAAAGTGAAGTAAGGTTCCTGATGTTGCACACATTTCATTGAATTATTCTAGGTCAGAGGAGAAATATACATACACTGGGCCTGAGCTCTGGATTCTTTCGCAACATGCTTTTAACAAGACTTCGGCTGTCAAAAGGGAAAACAACATTAACTAGGTCAATCATCAATGATGCAATCCATAAAAATAAACAATAAATAATTATTAAACAAATCCTCCTGATTGGCATTGCTCTGGTGTAAAATCCATGGACCTTTAGCAGGGTTAATATGGTAGATATGCAGAGAGATTGGCATGCTTTGTTGCATGTCCCTTTTAAGTAGTTTCTAGATGCTTCTTTTTGTGTATAGGAAGATTTCTTATCCTCGTGTATCTTTCTCCATTTTTTCTTATAACAATTCTTTTCTTATATAAAAATAATAATTGATTACTTCAAATTTACAAGAAGCCCCGCTTTGAATTATCTTTAGCTAACCCATAGCTGTTGGCTTTGGTAAACTTTAGGCACTAGGTTTGTGAAAATGCAAAGTTTAACATTTAAGATGTCGTCATGCAATTTGCAAATGGCAGGATCAGCCAAATTACCTACACAATGAAAGAACAGGGACTTACAATGAACCAGAATATTTTGTTGGCAAAGGAGCCACTATGGACTTATTAATCTTGTTAATCAATGCTTGTATGTCCTGTTCATAGAAATTGAAGATAATTAGATAACGCCATGAATACAAGAACCAACTACCCCAAAAGCTAAAGGTATTAGGTGAAGGCTCATCTATGATTTTATATCTAACATGCCCCCTCACACAAGATGCCTTTGTGGCTTGAACCATAGACAATGCACCAACTTTTTAGGCTTGAGCTGAATTTAACTTTTTATTTAGAATAATGAGGTTGGCAAGGATAGATCTCTTGACTACTTGGTCATAGAGGCTCTGATACCATGTCATAAGTGATCAAGAGACTATCTCAAAAGTTGAAGCTATGACGTGAATGCTTGTAGGTGGTTTTATATTTAATAAATAATTTCATAACCAAGTTTTTGGAAGAAGATATGGAAACATTAAAATGTTGTAAATTGGAAATCTTTTCAGATATAATACAAGTATAATCAAGAGTTCAAAACATAAACAATGATGATAAATAAAGAAAGTAAGGGGATGATAGTGAAATTGATAAGGAGTTGTTTCTCTGATTGGTAATAAACTGAAATTTGTTCATCCAACATCATATACGAAATTATTAAATATGCTCCAAGATAAAGACAAGGAGAACTTTTAATTAAAAAAGAAACTTACAAATGCTTTGAATGCTGGCTTATGTGATGTCATTTCATATATACAACATCCTGTATAAAAATAAAACAGAGATCATAAATATATACTAATTACTAAACAGGTAATAGAAAATTTATGAAGCAAAAGGAACCAAAACAGAAGTGCTTACCCAAGGACCAAATATCTGATTTAGAACCATAAGGTATATCAGCAAGGAGCTCAGGGCACATGTAGCTAGGGGTTCCCACAACCTATGTAACAAAAACATTATTGATAATTACAAGTAGAGTAGTCGTGCAAAAGTCAAAATCAGTAAGGTAAATTCAATTCATAGACTACATATTTCTTACAGAGGAAGTAAGATCATCAGAAGACAAAATTTTGGCCAGTCCAAAATCACCTGTGTCATCATTGATCACTTGTAAGCAAAATTTCAACCATCTATGCTTTATTTAAAAGAATAGAATAACTTACCAAGACGAATGTCACGATCTTTCGTCAAGAAGATATTTGAACACTGATAGAACCATGTGTTTTTCTCATTAGTATATACCTTGATAGAATTTAGATAGAAATAGAAATACCATTGCTACATACAAGGAGAAGCCTGTTACTAACCTTGACATCACGGTGGAGAATGTGGTTCATGTGCAAGTAGTCAAGTGCCATTAGAAGTTGAACAAGCCACTTACAAAGTTTCTGCAAACAAATTACCCTTTTTAGATTAGAAATGCAAAAATCCAAATGTTACCCCTATTCTTGTCCACGGGTAAAGGCATTATAATTTCTAAGAAAAAAATTAATTAAAAACCTCCTCGGGAAACAGGACACCATTAGCTTTCTTTATAGCTTCCGCCCTGTGTTAAATCAATAGTGTATTTTGAAAAACATTCATGCTCCAACATGTCAAAGCTAAAATAAAATAGAACCATAAATTGCATGCCAGAACAAGTTAGAGAAAAGATACTTACATATCTCCGCCCTCACAATAACCTATAATAATGCAGACATAGCAACCCTGAGAAGAAAGGAGGCAAAAAAGATCAAGAGTTGAACTTCTTGAAAACTTTTATGATACAGTGCCCAAGAGGATTAATAGCAATGTCACAACAGATGCTTATCAGGGCAAAGCTTCTAGCAGAAGCTATTCTCATAGTTAACTAGGAGTGTGTTTGCGAGTTGGTTTTTGAAAGAAAAGGAAGAAAAATGGAAGGCTTGAGAGTCATCCCAAAAATGTTTTTCAAGGCTCCCAAGCCTTTTCTTTCCCTTCATTACCCTCCAGAAATCAACTCGCAAACAGATCCTAAGGAGACGAAGGGAAGTGCAAATTAAGACGCACAATACCTTTTCTACCCATGAGTCTTTATAATCCACAATAAATGGGTTTTGCAATTTAGAGATGAGCTCCATCTATACAAGCCATAAGAAATAAATATGTTAGAAATATCTTGAACCATGCCCATAATAATTTCATACTGAAATGAGTTATAACATAAGTTAAGTTTGCTGCCTAAATTTCAAATTAAGCCTTGAAACCTGTGTATAGACCCGCTAGAAAATGAAATTCCTCTAGAACTAGAACACAAACAATATGCACCAGCAGGCAAAGGAGAAGATTTTAGAAACAAAAGCATAAGATAATCAGTTGATTCACTGGTTGAATTACTATTAAAAGCACCAACCTCCTGGTGTGCAGATCTACGAGAGCGCTCAGTTTGGCGGGCAAGCCGAATCTTCTTCAGAACATACCTATATAATTCAAAATACAAAGTTAAAAAACACAGTTAATAATAGAGGAAATTATAGTAACCTCCTATAAGAATTGACTTAATTACACTCCGCATCCCTCTTTCAAAATGTACACTGACCTTCCTTGAGATTGAAACAAGAGGGATGTCGAGTACCCGAGTGTAATTACATACATTGCTGTCTAAAGTATGCGAAAACAGAGGCAAACCATGAAAGAAAAAAGGTAAGGTGGGTTTCATTCTTACTTTTTCTTCTCATGCTTATGTCTCACAAGAAGAGCAGAACCAAAGGCACCTTTTCCAATTTGCTCAAGTACTTCATACTGCTCCATATCATCAATTAGTAAGTGAGTTCCCTCTCCTGGTTACAAAACAAGTCAAACATGTTAAATCTTTCCACAAAAGATTAGGTTAATAACCATAAACCTACTTTTAGTTGGTATAATAAAAGGTATCCCTCGATAAGGAACTAATCACTTTCGGGAGTGTGTCTACCAGCAATTGTCGCTCCCAAGAGTCGAATCCTTGACTTTTTGTTCTATCTGGGGATTAAGTGGAGCCACTACTAGACCAACGTCTTGTTAAACGGACAATTAGTGTAATTTAACTGAGCTGCTAATAAGGAAGACTGTAACTATTAGTATCTTTCCAGCTATTATAAGAAATCTATAGAAATAACAATTGCATACATATAATGTGCGTTGCAAATGGTTACTCCATTAAACTATAATACTCATAACAAGGCATAAATAATGCTGCTACTTGAAACGGTAACAATTAGAGTAAAAAATAATGACATTACTAAATATCCTTTGCTTAGGAACTGTAATAAGTTAAACATTAACAGAAACTGTAGCAGAAACATGAAAAAATCGAAGCAGCAAGAAAATTTAAAAAAAAAATGAAGAAAAAATAAAAAAAAACGGAGAGAAAAGTCAAATCGGGTTGAGAAGTGAAAGAAAAAAGAGAATGTACCTGAGTTAAGGTGAGTCGGTGGATTTGAGAAGAAGTTGAAGGGATCCGAAAGATTGAAAATGTAGAGAGAGAACGTAGAAGAAAATATGAGTTACAAAGCGGAGAATGCGAAGTTGAAGAATGGAAGTGTAGTTGCAAAACGACACCGTTGTTCAGGAAGAAGCACCAAACGAAGTTGCAGAAGAATCTCTATCTCCATTCTCATTCAGAGTGAGAAAAGGACAAAATGTAGTCTCTGTAACAAAGAAACAGTAATAAAGAGAACTCAAGGGAAAAAGATGAGCTTCAAAAACCAACAACAGTCCATCGGATTTTTCAAACAAGGTCCGAAACTAATGACAATGAAGGAAAAATAAAAAAAATATTAAATGTTTAATTTTTTTTATATTTTTTATTGATATAACATAAAGTTTGAGATATGATTTAAGATATTTAATATATGTTTATTCTATCAAAACACTCTCTTTAAATATATTTAATATGAGAAAAAGGTATTGATATCTTATTTTTAGTTTTATATTCAATTTCATTCGTGAAAGCAATATTTATTGGATTTAATATGTATACATTAACGGTGTAAATGTTTTAATAATTTATCATTGATTTATTAATTATTATTGACTCTCAAACAAAAGTAATACAAATCAATGGTAAATGATGTACTGACAATGTAAAAAATTTACACTGTCAGTCACAGATTTTAAACTCATTTATTACCCATTTTGAAATGATTAGTTTCTTGGTCAACAAAAATTCATTTCATATGCATTTTATAGTTTGAAAATAGATATTTCTTTCTTTTATTATTTTCCATAAATTATCTTCCCATAAAAAGGTTGAAAAGTGGGTTGTCTGACACTCGGTCAATTAGTCTTCATTACTGTAAGCTTTATTGGGCTTTTGTTTCAACATCAATTTATTAATGAACTAATTTTACTGTTGAAGATTATGATAGTTTAGTTCTTAACTATTTTACTCTTGATTGAGTCTTATACTTCACGTGCTTTTGAAATGTTTAGTCACAGGGATTTTATAATAATTGATAGTACGTTTAAGTCTCAATCTCAATGTCTAGGACCCTATTTTTAAAAGTTATTGCTGAGTTGGTGAATCCATATTCATATTATTATGAGAATATTTAAATAGATTGATTTCTTAGGTCCCTTAACTTTTCCCCCTAAGCATTTTAACGGTCAACTAAACAAATAGAGATACTAGTTAGTTTGTCTCCCTTAAAAACACCAATTTGTCTCTATTATAAAATAATAAGGGTTCTTCACCAAAAGAAAATGTTACGAGTTGTAAAATGAAAATGTTATGTCAATGGTTCAATATAGTCCAGTACCAATGGAAATTGCAATAAAATATACATAAAGATTCAAGAGGAGAAGAATATGAATTAAATAGATCAAAATCAAATGTATGGATTTATAATAAGTTTAAGATCTACTTTCTTTTACGTTGTCAACGTATCAGTCACCATCGATTTATATTACTTTTATCTTTTATTTGAGAATCAATAATTAAAATATGAATAGTAAATTATTTGCTGACAGTATAAAAAGATGCTTACATTATCACAAATGGATATTAAATCCATTTACAGTATCATCGGCAATAGCGAGTAATTTATAAATAATAAGGTTCACCATATATATTTAAATAATAAAGTATCTCATCATATTAGGATATAATTTATTTCCTACAACCAATAAAAATATGACACATCTATTTTTATTTTTTTTTAGTTTTAGAAATATTTTTACAAAAAATAATTAAATAGAACAAATATCTTAATTTTAATGGATGTAAAAAATATTTTATCTTCTTATATTATAACAAAAGATACTTTATTGTTTTATATTTTGATACAAATTGGGTATCTATATTTAATTTCCTTAGATGGAGGGAAGTGGACACGGGAAAGCATAGTGGGACACACAACTTTGTTGTTAGCGTCTAACCCCCCTTCATGTCCCCGATCTAGAGAGCCTTAAATCTCAACCACCTATTCTCTATCTTCACCCATATCATATGTGCTTTCGGTCTTTAACTCTTTTTCCATTCATTTCTAATTAAATTCAATAATATTATTCTACCTTTTCTTTTAAACAATAAAAAAAAAACTTTTAACTACCAATAAAATATTGATCTGATAGTATAAAGTTTTATTAGATTCTTAAAGTTGGAAGTTCGATTTTTGGGAATAGTTGAGAGGGGTAACCACAAACCTCAAAGGAAATCAGTTTCTTATAAAAAATGTGAAAAAATACTCTAGTTGTACCCCAAAAAACTTTTAACTTGTACAACATGGACTATGGAGGGGGTGTCTTTTTTGTCAGAATGTGTCTAAGGGTTGATATGCACTCACGCTCTAACATTTATTGTCAACTCTAATTAATTCAAATATTAGATTGCATAATAAAAGCACATTTGGATAAAGTGTTTATTCAGTAATTTTTTTGAGGAAGTATATGGAAATAAGTTTATAGAAAGATAATAAGTTATTTTATTACCATAAGTAAGTTCAATACTTCCTATTCTAAACTCATTTAAAATTTATTATTTAAGGGTTGGATGGGAGCTTCACTTCAGCGTGTTTAAGGAGGGTTGAGGGTGATAATATGAATGCTTTGACTTTGTTAGATTGTGAATAATGAAAAAGTGATAAAAATAAATACAATTAAATTATTTGTTTAACTACTATATATTTTGTTGAATAACTTTCTTATTAAATAAGAAAGGAGGATCACATCTTTTCCTTCTTACGTTTTCTTCCATTTTCCCTAAAACATTATTCCCATTATAAAAAATTGAAATGCACAAATGCGTATCTCACCATGAATTTATGGATGAAATTTATTTTTTATAAGCAAAAATATCTACATTTCATGAGTAATTGAGAGTATGTAGTTACCTGTTATAGCAAGTATTATTTTTACTAGTCGAATTTTGGCTTTTGATCATGTATAATGTGTGATGATGCAAATGTAACATCTCAATTTACTAATCCAAAATAAATGTTAACCTTGTGATAAAAAAAAGATTACTTAAAAAATTCAAGTTAACTTAAAACATGATAAAGTAGTCCAATATGCTTAAGCACGAACATTACATCATACCTCAATTTAAATAAAGCATCTAAACAAATTTTTATATAAAGACAAAATAGTCCAACAATATCAAAACTAGAGATTCACTCTAAGAGATTACCTAGTAGAGTAAAAATAATAAACATATTTATTAAATACAATACATAATTCTTTTACTCATCTAGACATGAATTTTTAATCATAAACATGTCACATGTATAAAGACTTTTTCGAGCTTCGCCAATAATATATAATGAAAATGTTAAAATATAAGAATCTTAACAGTTCAAAAGATATCATCAGACTCTGTCCGGAATACGCAAAATAGAAATGTTAAAGTTAAAATAATATTATTTTCCAAAAGCTTTCATAGGCTCTCCCCAAAACATAAAATAGAAAAACTAAATATACATCAATCTTAACATACTATAGTTTTTCACACCCGGATTACAAATATAAAACCACGATATATAAGACCTTTCTACTTGAGAGCACATCTGTTGTTCCATGCTTTTTGCCACTCCATGTACCATGAGCTTATTATTAGTTAGAAAAATATTTAATAATTAAATTTTAACTTAAATATATTTTTTCTGACCAATCACATGCCCATGGGACATGAAGTGGCACAAAGTGTGGGACAACATATGTGTATCATTTCTACTTACCAATATAAATATAATAGAATATCATTAATACAAAAAAACAGTCAATCAAACCAAGACGAGTTTATCCTAATAAGAGAGCCACAATCCAATATAGCCTGGATCTAACTGAACTAAAGTCAAGACTTTCATCCTATATTCTCAAAATAGGCATACATATTGTTTATATACTCAACCTTCATAAACAACGTATACCATACAAAAGAAAATAGAGGATGGAGTAAGATACCAACTATGATGACCGTAGCATGGATTTAGTATGAATCATAATCTAAACGGTACAATAATAAATTGAAGGCATACTTAAGAAAGAAGAATATAAGAGACTGGACAAGGAAAATAACGAGAGAATAGTGAACTGGTTAATGAAAAAGAAAGTTGGTGTCTCCTTTGTTTCTGCTGTTAGAGTTATGAATTGAGTGAGATACAAAGTTTGGCAGTGGTGACTTTTTTTTCTACTTCTTGGAGACATAAGGGTTTGAGAAATATATTTTTAGTAAAAATAAGATATATAGACTCTAGCACTTCCACAACTATAAGGAGAAACATATTTTATATCACAATAATATATCACATATTAGTATCAGCAATATATAATCAGTATAATTATTAATTTGTAAACTAAAAATAAATCTGTGTGTGATTAGGAATTAAAGCTAATTTTTTCAGATAAATGTAATCAATCATCAATCTTTAAATAATTCAAAATATCTTTTAAATATATTTATATTACATTTTAGTTCAATCTATAAAAATAATATATCTTTACTACTTATATTATTCAAGTTAAAAATGAAAGTAATCAAAGTTATGTTGTTAGAAACCTTTAAAAATAATGAAAATAATCACACTCACATAAATAACAATTTTAAAAAGTAAAGTTATATTAAGAATTCTCCTCAAGTCATTAAAGATTAATTGTTAGGATTAATTTAGTAATTCACTTTTGGATGGATTATCGATAAGGAAAAAATTGCAGTGTTATAACAAAGATCTTATACTATTTGACAAACTCCATATTAGTTAAATTGTATTAAGGTGAAATATGATTTTGACTGTTGAACTAATAACTTCTAGAAGAATGATTTGTATATGATAATTCACATTTTTTTCTTATTTAATTTAGGATAAGTTTTGTATGCCATATTAGTTTTTTAGTGTTTCTTTTGTTGTAGAAAATAGTAATAAAAAAGACATTAAGTTATGAAGAATTGAAGAAGCAATTTAATCCATTTAAATTGTCTAACTTGCTAAACCACAACCCACCAGCATTTGAAGGGTTTTTTAAATAAATAAATAAATGCCCATTTCACGAAATGATGATTGGGCCATGATTGCTCAAGAAATGCAACTCCACTTGGATTTGGACCTTGAGAAGCAACGTAGAGCAAATTCTTCTGGTATGCAATTAGGGTCTAAACTGAAACTGTGGTTCCTCTGCATTCTCAATCTCAACTTCAATACATTTTTTAGGTCCAAATCATAAAATCACTAACAACATATAATAGACTAAACACATATGTTAATTATCATATACAAATCATTTTTTAGGTCCAAATCATAATTACAATTTTATGGACCATATGAGATGTTATTTCATGATTATTTGAATTTCTTTTAGATTAGCTTGCAAATCATCCATGTCTATAGCATGATCAATCTCATTTTATTCCTTCATGGCTTGATTTCTTTCCTAATCTTCAACTCACATAAAAAATTTCACACAATATTTGTTTCATTTTTATAGAAGAATGAAATCTGTTTCAGAAGTGGAAAATAATATAAATCAAAACTTCACATAAAATGAAAAATAAAATCAGTGTGAACCTTGAAATATGGACATCCATATATCTGATTCTTTGGGTTCTTCATAGTCTTTGACGTATATACAGCATAATGGAGAAGGAAATCTTCTATCTACAAAGCTTGCATCGTTGTAACTTGTTTAAGAGGTGCACCACGAGTTCACATCACCATAGTTTTTCATGTCATATGCAAGAGGATAACAAATTTGGGCAATTTGGGTTTGTAATCGACCCCCAACGTTTTAAGAAAGAAGATGGAGCAAAACGGCGTCGTTTTGCTTCTTAATTTGTTTTGGAATTATTCTGCGCAAAACGAAGTCGTTTTGCTTAATGTATTAAAAAATGTAAAATGACATCGTTCAGTATAAAAATAAAAATAAAAGTATTTAAAAAAATAATTTTACAAAAATGATGTCGTTTTGAGCCAGAAAAAATTTAGAAAAAAAATGGCTTGTTGGCATGACGAATTGTACATGTAGGACTATTCACCATGATCCACGTCAACATTTAACGTGCCATATCAACAAATCTATCATATTTGACAGTGTCCACATGATGGAAGGACTAACGTGACTCGATATTGAATTTGTAAGAGACTAAAATATCACTTAAAATTTTTAAGGGATAAAATTAGTAACCACGAAAAAAATGAAGATGGAAATGTGTAATTACTCTTTATTTTATTACATGTATAACTTTTGAGTATATTTTCCTCTCTCTTTTTCATATATTTTATATAATTAGCTATACACATATAATATCTGAGGAAGCATGTTTTTATCTTCACTCCCCTCAAAATAAAAGATAGAAATTGCTTGTTTATACAAAAATAAAAATGAAACCATGTATAATATATAATTTTTGGGTGTAATATTCATGCACTTATAGTATAAGATTTATACATAGTTAGTACATTATCCACTATCGATGTATATTATTTTTATTTAAGAGTCAATTATGATTGAAAATGAATGGTGAATGATGTATTAATTATCAATGTATACATTCTTTTCCTTTAATTTTTTATCCTATACCCTCTCTCAAATGATTTCTGAATGAGACCATGCATCAGTGACTCCCACAGTCCCACCAGGTTGACCAGATGAAATGAAGCAATAGTATTTAGTTCTTTGCAAATGCTCATAGGACATTGCCATCTGATCATATTTCCTCTTGGTTTACTTCACATCCTGAAGCACAAAGTTACCATTGTTTGAGGATTCATTAATTCCATTTGCTTTAAATCAAACCTCCCTCGTGCATCCAGTTTAATTATTAGGCAAATAATTTTGCTAAATGCTAAAGTTTAAACAAATAAATTATAAAACGTATATATATATATATATATATATATATATATATTCAAAACTTCAATTAAGAAATAATTTTCCCAAAGTCTAAAAATTGGATGGCATGATTTGCAATTTAATGTTTATTATATTATGATAAGGATTTTGCTATATATTCCCATGTGGCCAATATAACAAGTTGATTTAATGTTACCAGTAACACTACAATTGGCTACCTATTCTTTAGCATAGAAGTGTTAGGCCAGAGTCTTGATCTTTATACTATATTTTGGGGAGAGCCAATCTTGGATCATCTTGATTGATTACTTAAAAATGAATTCCAATGTTAAAGTCAGTATAAATAAAAATATGTGAAGAGAATGTAGAGTGAAAGTATGAGAATGTGTTTGATAGCAAAATTGAGACAGAAGGCCCAACTCGACCCAAAAGAAACATTCAAAAGTCTAAGTGGCTTGCAGATTACATTGAAGATATTTAAATATGTTCAGTATTTTATTTTAATTAAAAATAGTGGGCCAAGTATGTAAGCCCAGTGTAGGATGTAAACCCTAAAAACTACTTGAAAGGTGTTTATATAGTCAGCTGTTGCTACTGCAGAAAGAATTAATGAAGTAATTATTCAGTATTTTCTTGTTGATTTAGTTGTTGTAATTCCCTGCAGTCTATTTCCCCTAGTCTCTAGAAAATTCCATAACATTTTGGTGCTTTCATTCTTGACTCATGCCTCCTAAAAACTCCAAAGACATAGATGAATCACTACTGCAAATTTTTGCAGAAAAATTGCAAGAGAACAAGGACCAGCAAGATGCAAGACATGAAGCAATTGCTGAATCCCTCAAATCCATCACAGAAAAACTTGCAGGTATTTCTTTTGTTCCACCTCAACCACCTGACCCAAACAACATCCCATCTTCATCCAACCCGAACCTCCCACCTCTATCACCACCAGCCCCACCCGTTCCCCACCCCTACACGCCCTCTCCAGTCCCTCCATTTTTCTTTCCTCATCCCTCATATGCTAGACCAAACTTCCACCCTACCTGCACTTCCCCTCCACAACCTAGCCCCCCAAAGTTACAATTACACCCCTTTGATGGATCTGAGCCTCTCGATTGGTTGTTCCAGGCAGAACAGTTTTTCCAACTATATCAAGTTCCACCAGAACAACGTATGCCTATGATTTCATTTTATATGAAAGGTGAAGCATTAAGTTGGTTCAAATGGGCATTTTTAAATACAAATTTTAGTGACTGGGAAAGCTTTACTAGATCCCTAGAGATTCGATTTGGTCCATCATGCTATGAAAATCACTAGGCTACGTTATTCAAACTTCGCCAAACTAGGTCTGTGGCAGAATACCAACAACAGTTTGAGAAGATTTGTAACAGAATTTGGGGTCTCTCTCCCGAGGTAATTTTAAATTGTTTTCTATCTGGACTAGTATCAGAAATCAGGAAAAAATTGGCTATTTTGCGCCCCACTAATATTGCTGAGGCATTGGGCCTAGCCAAATTGGTAGAATCAAAAATTAAGGACTCCAAGCAATCATTCCCGAAACACCCTCGCTACACACAGCCTAACCCTACAATTCCATACACTAGACTGAACACTCCCACACCCCAAATACCACCGATTCTACCAAAACAGCCACAAATTCCCATACGTCGTCTCACAACTGCTCAAATGCAGGAGCGACGGGCCCAAGACCTCTGCTATAACTGCGATGAGAAATTTCATGCAGGACATAAGTGCCAACGTTTTCTACTATTATTGGAAGATGATTTTCCTACATAAACAGATATGTTTTCATCTAGTCTTGATAATGTGGATGTCGAACCCCAAGAAACTCAAGAGGAACTTATCCATTTTCAACTATCTGAACAAGCCTTGGAGGGACAACCCTCTCCCAAAACACTACGGTTTCTAGGCTCTATTGCAGGACATCCAGTTATGGTTTTAGTGGACACTGGAAGCTCACATAATGTCATTCAACCAAGACTAGCACATTACTTACAACTGCAGGTTTCCCCAACACCACAATTTCCAGTCATGGTAGGAAATGGTGCACACATTTTTTGTACGGGATTGTGTTCAAACACTCCGATCATGCTGCAGAATCAGTTATTCCACATTCCTTTTTATCTACTTTCTATCAAAGGAGCCGACGTCGTCCTAGGGATTGAATGGTTGCGTACACTTGGGCCGGTAACATCTGATTTTGCTATTCCATCCATGTCATTTAAAGTCGGGGAAAACACTATAACACTCCAAGGGGACAATACTCCTTCCTATGCACCCTCCACCTTACACCAACTAAACCGTCTAATACACACAGATTCCATAGCCTCCCTTCACACAATTACATTCTTACCCATTACAAACACTGTCTCACCACAAACACCTAACCTGGCAGACTTACACCCTAAGATTTCAACCCTCCTCTCCACCTTCCAACCAGTATTCAAACCACCACAAGGCCTACCCCCACCTAGACCACATGACCATAATATTACCCTTATCCCAAACTCCACCCCAGTTTCACTAAAACCATACCGATACCCTCACTATCAAAAAGAAGCCATGACCACAATGATTAATGAGATGTTACAAGAGGGCATTATAACTCCGAGTACTAGCCCCTTTTCTTCCCCAGTTTTACTTGTTAAAAAAAAAAGATGGGACATGGAGATTCTGTGTGGATTATAGGGCATTGAATGCCTTGACAGTGAAGGATCGTTTTCCAATCCCAACAATTGAGGAGTTGTTGGATGAACTTGGTGGTGCTACTATATTCTCTAAAATTGATCTGAGGTCAGGATACCATCAGATTCGTGTGCAACCAAGGGATACACACAAAACTGCATTTCGAACATTTGATGGTCATTATGAATTCCTAGTTATGCCGTTTGGGCTAACTAATGCGCCGTCCACATTTCAGGCGGCTATGAATGACCTCTTAAGGCCACATCTAGACGATTTGTATTGGTATTCTTTGATGACATACTTATCTATAGTAGTTGTTTAGATGATCATTTAGTTCATTTGCGTGTGATTTTGGACCTATTAATTACTAATCAGTTTTATGCCAAGCTTTCCAAGTGCTCTTTCGGTGTTGCATCTGTCACTTATCTCGGGCACATTATCACAGCAGGCGGAGTCACCCCAGACCCCGATAAGATCCAAGCAATGGTGGATTGGCCTCCACCTCGTTCTCTAATGGCTCTCAGGGGTTTCCTGGGCCTCACGGGTTTTTATCGAAAGTTTGTTCGTCACTATGCCTCTCTTGCGGCTCCCCTTACCGACTTATTAAAATTACAACAGTTTAAATGGTCTACAGAGGCACAATCCGCCTTTACAATTCTAAAGACAGCAATGACAACAACACCAGTGTTGTAACTTCCAGATTTCTCTGCGCCCTTTGTTGTTGAGACTGATGCATCCGCTCTGGCCATCGGTGCAGTCCTATCTCAAAAGGGTCATCCACTTGCTTACTTCAGTAAGAAGATGTCCTCCAAGATGCAACACTCATCTGCTTACGTCCGAGAGATGTTTGCCGTGACCGAATCTGTTAAGAAATGGAGGCAATACTTGTTAGGTAAACAGTTTACTATTTATACTGATCAACAAAGTTTACGACACTTGATGACTCAAGGGTTTCAAACTCCAGAACAGCAGAAATGGGCAACCAAATTAATTGGATTTCAGTATATAATCAAGTATAGAACTGGTACCTCAAATCGGGTTGCAGACGCCTTATCTCGACGTGGTAGTGAGGATACCCCTATCATGGCAGTCTTGTCTTCAACATTTCCACAACTTCTAGATCGTCTAAGGAAATTTTTTTCTTCACCATAGGGGCATGCAATCATTAACAAACATGAATCAGATACTAGTATGAAAAAAAAATATCATTTTTCACAAGGCCTATTATTCTACAAAGGGCAGATCTTTATACCTGATTTGGAGAACCTGAGGTTGTCCCTCATCAGTGAATACCATGATACTCCGGTAGCGGGTCACTCGGGTTGGAAGGCCACCCTTGCCCGAATATCTGCTTCTTGCTCCTGGCCTGGAATCGCTAAGCAGATCAAGGTTTTTGTTCGTCACTGTGTTGTCTGCCAAACTAACAAGTACCTGCCAAAGAAATACCAAGGTCTGTTACAACCACTTCCAATTCCCGAAAAAGTTTGGGAAGATCTGTCAATGGATTTTGTGACACATTTACCACTGTCACATGGCCATACCGTGATTTGGGTGATTGTGGATATACTCACAAAATATGCGCATTTTATAGCACTTCCAACCAAATTTACAGCCGAGAGCCTAGCTCACCGATTTCTTGATGAAATCTGTCGGCTCCACGGAGTTCCAAAGACTATTGTCTCGGACCGTGATAAGCTATTTGTAAGCACCTTCTAGAATGAGCTTTTCAAGCTGTTGGGTACTACACTATGCTACAGTACAGCGTATCATCCGCAATCGGATGGACAGACTGAGGTAGTAAATCGAGGGTTACAGACTTACCTGCGATGTCTCACAGGCTCACATCCGAAAAAGTGGTTCTCCTGCCTTCCTTTGGCTGAATACTGGTACAATACCAGTCATCATTCTTCCATTCAACTCTCCCCTTTTGAAGCCTTGTATGGCCGAGCTCCCCCGGGCCTCAAAGATTACCTGCCCGACACAACAACAAACTCAAAAATTCAGGATACATTGTATATGAGAGCTGAGTTATTATCTACTCTTAAACAACATCTAACACATGCACAAAAGAGGATGAAATCACAAGCTGACACAAAGAGATGTGATATTACCTTCAATCAAGGGGATTGGGTGTTGTTGCGGTTACAACCCTATCGTCAACAAACAGTTTTTCGACGACCTTCCAAAAAGCTCTCTAGACGGTTCTTCGGGCCATTCAAGGTTCTTCGGCGGATCGGTAGTGTGGCATATGAATTAGCATTACCTGACCACTCACGGGTTCACCCCGTCTTTCACGTATCTGCTCTGAAGCGTTTCTATGGTCAACCACCGGAGACCACTGTTCCTTTCACCTCTGACGAAGAGATGGCCCTTTCTGGACCAACAGACCCATCCCCGAACGGAGGACGAGGTGACTCGGTGATGAAAGACACTACCGCACAGGCTGAAAAAGGAAAACAACCACCCCTGGAAATACATTTGGGTGCTTCGGTGAGGAAGAAGAAGAGTAGAGAAGAAGATGCCACGGTGGAGCAAGGTTCACTCCAAAATGTTAGAGATGAAACACCCTTACTGGGTGTGCATGTGGCTGATTCGATGAGTAAGAAAACCAAGGAAGTAAGGAAGAGAAATGAGAAAGGGCGTGAGGCAGAAGGTTTGGAGATGTGGGAAGATTTTTTGGAAGAACAAAGGAAGAAGGGAGAACACGGTGAGAGGATTTTGGCAACAAATAGGGGAAATGAATTGAATGAAAGTAATAATTTTATTAACTCTCCACTCAATTCCCCAAGTACAACACTTCAGGTTCCCAATGTGGCTCCATCTCAACCGTGTGATATGCTACTTCCATCTTGGCCGTCGGATACAATTCTCTCTCCTCAATTAATTAATTACACTGAGTCGTTGCCTTTAATCACTCCCTTGGGCAGTGCGCAGAAACGTGTAGCAGTGGCCAAACAATCTCTGCCATTAATACCAGATTCGAATTTTGAATTTCATTTCATTCCCAACACAGTTTTAGATGACTCTACAAACCTTGTGGACAAGGTTTTTCATGAAGAGATGGGCAATGATAGCAAAATTGAGACAGAAGGCCCAACTCGACCCAAAAGAAACATTCAAAAGTCTAAGTGGCTTGCAGATTACATTGAAGATATTTAAATATGTTCAGTATTTTATTTTAATTAAAAATAGTGGGCCAAGTATGTAAGCCCAGTGTAGGATGTAAACCCTAAAAACTACTTGAAAGGTGTTTATATAGTCAGCTGTTGCTACTGCAGAAAGAATTAATGAAGTAATTATTCAGTATTTTCTTGTTGATTTAGTTGTTGTAATTCCCTGCAGTCTATTTCCCCTAGTCTCTAGAAAATTCCATAACAGTGTTTGTGAGGGGCACCTCCTATTTTTAGAGAGGTTGAGTGGGATGTTTTCCAATGTATATATTTTAATCATGCCGAGCTACTCTGCCTTGTCTTTGCCTATACTAGTCGAGATGCACTACGCCAGAATTGATATTTAACAACGCTCATTCAATAACGTTTATGTGTTGAATGTTGTTAAATGTAAGGCAGAAGAGAATTAACAACATTTATTTAAGCAAGCGTTGTTAGAGGTGTTACCTTTAACGACGCTTATTGAAGGAAGCGCTGTTAAAGATCATACTTCATATATTTAACAACACTTCTTCAATAAGCATTGTTAAATGTGTTATCTTTAACAGCGCTTATTGAAGAAAGCGTTGTTAAAGATGTTATCTTTAACAACGCTTATTGAAGCAAGCACTATTAAAGCTTTATATATTTAACAATATTTCTTCAATAAGCGTTGTTAAACGCTTGTTTTAGTGAGCGAAAATCTTTTCAAATTCAAAAGATTTCTTACCTTTCTTCTTCTCCATAAGTTACATTTTTTTTCTCTTTTGTTTTTAGCTTCTCTCTTTAAGCAAATTATCGATTTTTGGTTGTTCTCTTCTTCAAGCATAAGGTAAATCATTATCTTATTTTAACTCATTTATTTCTCTCTGATCTTTATTTGTTGTGAAGTTATCGATTTTTGGTTTCTCTCTTCAAACATAAGGTAAATCATTATCTTATTTTAGTTCATTTATTTCTTTCTTCACTAATAGTGTGATCTTTATTTGGTGTGAAGTTATGCAGCTATGATGTTGTAGGTTTTTGACTATGGTGAACATTGGAGGAGAAAGAATAAACAATTTGCGTAAGATCTCATTAATCATATGTTATTTTATAATATTGGAATCTGTTAAGGTTAAATGTAGTTGAAGTCGTTGGTGATTTAATAAATCTATTGTAAATGTGGTGGAGTTTGACATGTTTGTCACGTGTTTGATAGAATGTCTGGGATATATATTGTCTTATTTAGAAAGTAGATATTTAACAGTGTTTGCTTCAATGAGCGTCGTTAAATGTCTACTTTCTACAGCGTCACAAAAAATGTTGTTGAATATAACCTTATGTACTATTGCGCTCACATAAAAAACGTCACAAAAGCGCTGTTAAATAACAATTTTAAGCGTTGTTGTTTTGCTATTCTGACGTAGTGATGTTTTAATACAATGAGTCGCCCTATTGTAACTATGACATAATGCTCTTGCCTAGGCGAGTCGCCTTACAATGTCTTTGTTTAGACCGTTGTAGTTGCATATTAGGTCTATTTCTACCACATGATATGGAATAGCTCATAATGCTTAAATGACACATTCAATCCTATAGCAGGGTTATGTGATGTTCTGGCAATGAGAGGGTTTGCAACGTTGTAAGTATTGACTAGATTGCCTTGTCATAGTCGTCTTTTCTCTTAAGTGTGTCGACCATTTGGGTATGATCAATAACCACATGGCCCAATATTATTTCTCTTGTGATGGGCTAGAATCTTAGTGGATAGTCGATTTTAACCGATCCGGACAATGGATGTAATATGGATAAATTAAATAACCAGGAGCAAAATATAGCAAAACCTTATAATATTAATTAATCACTTTTAGTATATATAACAAAATTAATAAGAGGATGAAAGCAATATTTATGGCAAGAGTCGTCACATAAAAGGTCAACCCTATGTTAGTTTGAGAGTTGGATTTTGGAGAAAAATGAAGGTTTGAGAGTCATCTCATAAGGGTATTTCATGGCCCATAAGTCTTCACTTTCCACCCAAAATTCAACTCTCAAACTAACCCTTAAAGATTGCACAAATGTAAAGCCACATATTGTCGAGGCTCCAATTTTTTTATATACACAAGTAATCTTATGTTGATAGTTTTTATAAAAAAATATATTCTCATGGGACAGACAACTCTTGATTTTATTCTTTTTAAATAGGTTATATTATCAATTATAGCACTCTCCAAATAAATTTACTTAATACTTTGTTGGTGATAATGATTATTATATTATCATATAATTGATATGTAATTAAAATAATTAATGACATAATGTGTAACATCTAAGTCGTGACATGTGACCCCTCTAGATTATATTCATATATTCATTGAGTGTGTTACCATTTAAATTAAAATACTCATACATACAATATTTTCTCCCCTAGAGGTGGGGAGTCTCTCGCAACTTGAACTCATACATTCTATCGAGTTGTTATCATTAAATTTGTATGACACCGTTCAAAGTTCATTAAGAAGTTCTTCGAATATTTTGGACTCAAGTCTTATAGAAGTATCATTGAGTGTGAAAAGAAAATGTATTTCACGTCCTTGTGATTTCCATGAATCTTTTTTATTCAAAATTTATTATAAATATATTACATAATTATTAATTTTTACAAATAACACACATTCATTTTTATTTTACCATATAAATTTATTTTGGGCCCTCAATTTTGCTCAGAAGCATACAAATTGTACATAATTAGCTCTTTCTAGATTAGGAGTCCTAACTTTATCCCACACCACGCCCATAAAATATTAAGATCACTCCTAATTACACACCTTGAAAGAAACCAACTTTTTACATAAGGGATATGATAGAATTTGCTTTATTGACATATAAAAGAATCAATAAGAGACGTTTCTTCACTTCAAAGTGAGACATGTTAAATGTCTCAAAGACTTAGACTTTAGATATAGACTATTAAAAAACGCTAATTGAATTGAATAAATTTTCAAGCGAATTATGAAAATATTAATTATACATTTTATATAAATTCAACAACATGTACAATTTAAAATGAAATCCCCATATTTAAACCTAGCTCATGATTATCAATATTTATCATTCCTTTTTGTAGCTCATGAGCACTTTTTTTGGTACCTTGTGAAGTAGTATATGTTGGGAGATCTCTCATCCATAGGATACAACATTTCTTCATGAACTAAGTGAAAGAAGCATAAAAGTGGGTTTTACACCACACATCTTGACCCAAACCTTAAGACATTAGGTCTATGAGTTCATTCACTTATATGTTTTTTAACTCATCCACTTTTGCACAATATGAGACTTATTCATTCAAACTTGGAATACCCAACATCTCCTCCTCAAGTGTGAGTTTCCCTTCGAGTATTGGATAGTGGATACACCAGAGCTCAGCTTTCTATCTACTTGCACAGTCGTTGGCTTATCCTTTCATCAACGGAACACACCACCTTGACCTATTGTCAGGAAGACTTTCGACACAAGGATCTCTCATGGATCTACCGACCACTTGTCGCTTCAATACTTCATTGAGCCGCCGAACCATCAGCTCTGATACCACTTGTTGGGAGATCTTTCATCCATGGGATACAACATTTCTCCATGGGCTAAGTGAAAGAAACATTTCTCCATATACTTCTATGTTCTTTAACTCATCCACTGTTGCACAATGTGAGACTTATTCATTCACACTTGGAATATCCAACACTATATATACAAGTACCCAACTTCATGCATGTTGTCATAATTTACATTAGGGGTGACAAAATTATCTATAATCCAAAATCCATCCAAATCCATTCAAATTAAATCCATCCAAATTCATCCATTAGAACTAATGGATTTAAATGGATATAATTCAATGGATAGTATTGATAATGAATGGATTCAAATTCATCTATTATATCTAATGGATATCTATGGGTATATCTATTTGGATGGATACCCAATCCATCCAAAAAATTAAATTTAAAATAATTTTTTTTCCAATTAATTCAGTATTAATATAAAAAATATCTCTCACCTTTCTAAGAATAATCTCACACACATTATAAAAGTTGAAAATTGCAATTGTGATTTTAAAAAGTGCTTATCAAAAAAGTATAAACAATTTCGGCCTTAGTGCTTTACCCCAACATCATAATACAAAGTATAAATATATCATTTTGATTATTGACTAATATGATAATATAATAACAAAATGAAATATTGTAGGATGATAGATTGTTGGATACAACTTGTGGAAGTCCCAATTATTAAGAGTGTAAGCAGTTCCGGTTTAAACCGTGAAATTGATGAAACTGAACCATAAAATGCGGTTCGGTTCGGTTCGGTTCTCCGGTTCGGTTCAGTTTTTTTATTTGGAACCATTTAAGTTCGGTTCATTAAATTGCGTCAAAAACTGAACCAAACTTTTACACTCCTACCAATTATGTTGCACCAGAGATTCTTGCCAATAAGAATGCTTATTAAAAAACTTCAAAAATTCACATTTTTAAAAGTGCTTATCAAAAAAACATTTTTAAAAGTGTTTGTTAAGGAAATTATTTTTTTTAAATTGATATTTAAAAATGCTTTATTAAATAATAATTTTGAAAATAATTTTTCTTCTTCAAATTGCTTTATTAAAAATGTTTTATTCAAATTAAAAAAGTGGGTTGGATATCCATCCATCTAATCCATTAAAATGAATACATGGATAGAATGAATGGATTTGAATCCATTGTATATGGATAGATTGGATAATTTAAAAATGTGATGTAATGGATTTATATGGATTGATGGATAGTTTTCTATCCATCCATTAGGATCCATATCCAAATCCATCCAAACTCATCCAATTGCCACCCCTAATTTACATATTATCACAAGACTAGTTTAGTTGATATAGTTATGAGATATAGAATATGAAGATATGAGTTCAAAAAATGTTCCTTACACAATTTTATTCATCTCCATCCAAAAATTGCCTATAAAAAGCTATTAATTAATTTTGATGAACCAATGAACGGACGCATTATAAATATGAAGAAAAAATGCACTGCTAGAGACAATTTTAATTTTTCTGCAACATAAATCACGCTTACTAGCGACAAACACTAACCGTGTGTTATGGCTTATGAGCTGAATTTGAGGATATGAAACATATAGGAGAAGTTGATGCATGCAATGAAGTGCTACTTAAGTCTCCGGGAGAGAAGACCATAAATAAAAACTCTTAAACAAAAGCTAAAGACGGTGGATATTTCTGATTAGCACACTAATTTAGAAAGAAAAGAAAAAAATATGGAGAATTTTGAAGTGCCTTCGGTGCTTCTATTATTATCTATACTATATATAAAGCTAAAACATCTTATAACTACTTAATATGGTATAATTTCTTATTGTCTATTTTACCCTTTAATTAACTATTATTACAATGTTTTTATACATAATAAAAAATATTAATAGAAGTTAGAGAAAGTTACATACCTAAAAATATTATATTATCAATGTGGTTTCTTAAAAGAATTACAACTCATTTTCATATTTCTTTTATCACAAAAAATATAATACAATTCTCTTAAATATTTAATACTAGGAAATAAGAATGCAGGTCGGAAAGCACAAAATATTTGTCGACACGCTAATTATTATAATAATAATAATAATAAGTTTTCAGGAAATGTTGGTTCATTTATTAAGGATTTAACACAAGTCAAATTAATGTGAGTTCAAATTTCACCACTAACAAACAACAATGAGTTGATATAGTGGTGTAAGGTTCTACTATATCCCTAAAATCGATAGTTCAATTCCTATGAGCAATACTTGTTGAGAGGTTAATCACAAACTCTTTGGTAGTAAAAAAAATCACCACTAAACATGAAAAACTTAAGTGGTGAATAATCTATAAGAAATGGGGAGATCAAATTCATCTGAAACTATCTCAGTAAACAATGCGTATAAAGGAAAAATGCCCGTTTGAACCAAATATAGACTACAAAAGGAATAGAGTTATAGACATTGGATTATATAGGGGAGTATTTTTGGGCTGATTATAAGTTGCTAGTATCTCTAATGGGCCGAACTAGCCTTCGCGAAAATATGAAATTTAGGGCAAAATAGGTGAAATCATATACAACAGGTAGGAATGAATGAATATCATTTATCCTAATATTTGGTATCCTATGATGTTCCAACCTAATAAAAAAAGTGTCAACTAATTAAAAATATATATTATAAAAACAGAATATAATTTGTTTTTCATTACCTGATATAATATGATTGGATTAGAATACAATGAGACTGAGACATCAAATGTTGAGACAAGTGATTTATCTTCATAATGAACATGCATATAAGTTGAGTTATATAGTCCACCTCCCAAAAAAAATTAGTAGACTTATCTGAAAAGATTGTAATATCTATCTAACATTAGTAGCCATTTTATCATCTACATTTATTAAATTACTTTCTAAAGGATCAACGATGATTAGATATGAATAGTGGATGATATTGTTACAGTGAGCAAAACTCATACATCATTACTTTATACATTTTTTCTGATTCAAAAAACTTAATTTGATATTATATCCAACATGTTATATTTAGAAATAAATACGTTTTATTTGTCAATACTATCTATAATATTTATTTAGAAACAAAATTAATTTTAATTTATTATCAAAATTTATTGACTATCTCCATGTAAATATATTTTTATATAAGCTTTTCAACTTACAAATACTCATGCTATTATATCAGGTTTCACAAGTAATTTTATTTTATTAAAATTAAAATTGAAAAGTCGATTATTATTTATTTTTAAATCTATTCTATTGACTCCCATAATCAACTTCTCTTTCTTTTCTAATACCTTTTCTATTACCCGTCAAGTGTTACTATGGCAGAGTTCTTTAAGCCGTATAAAGACTAACATATTGATAGAAATTTTGTGTCTATAGACCTGCATTCTTATTTCATCTTAGAATTAAAATTTTATTTTTTATATATTTTATCTTAGAGAATTATATCACATTTTTATACTGAGTATACATGATATTATAGTTTTCGTGATAAAAATATGAAAATAAATTATAATATTGTTAAAAATTGTATTAATATTTTAATATTTTTGGTGTATATAACTTACTTTAACTTACATAAATAATTTTAATTGCGTGAAAAAATGTTGTAATTTTAGTTAATTAAAAATATAAAATAGGTAAAAAGAAATAAGACCATAAGGGTAGTTATAAGTAGTTTTTTCTTAATATAATTGAACTGTTACTGTGCAATATTATACGAATGAAGGGAACATGATAGTTTAAAAAAATAAATAATGAACATGATAGTTTTAAAAAATAAATAATGAACATGACAGTTTTAAAAAAATAAATAATGAACATTACAATTTTAAAAATTATTGGAAATTAATTGATAGAATGAGGTTAAAGTGATGGAAATGAACGTAAGAGAATATATTCATGGAACAATAGAATAAATTGCTATAACTGTCTAAACTGTTAGGTATATAATTTTCTAGTGGTAAAGGCAAAATATGGATATAAAAATTATACTCATTCAATTACTAATTTCATAGGCATGTTTTGTAAATTGTCTTTATACAAGAGAACTGATATGACTTAACTTAACACACTCTACATGTATACCACTAATTCATTGAGAGAGTTATTATTTTTTCTTCCACTATCAAAGTATATTATTATACCTTATAAATAATAATTTAATTCTTTTTGGGTATGTAATTATCTCTCCCAATAAGAGTTTTACTCATAGAAATTGAATTTATGACCTTTTGGTAAGTTTAAAAAATTAACGAATCTTATACTACTAGACAAATATCGTGTTGAAGTGAAATATTTATTTGGAAATACCACTTAGTATTGGAGTGGGCTATTTGACACGATTTTGTAAATGGTGATGAATTACTTTAATCTATATCCAAACATCATAAAATGGACCGGACGAGTTCAGTCAATTTAGTGAAATAGACCATAAGATGGTTGCAATGCACAACTCACACTGTTGTTGGACGCAGAACAGGTAAAACAACAGAAGATAGAGCAAGGTGCACATGTGACATGATGTGCAAATGTCTGATTATAAAGATAAGTGTGGGGCCCAATGGAGCCTCAGATATGCTTACTACTCCAAAAAGGGACAACGTGGGACCCTCTCGGTAGCACAAAAAATTACTCCATATACATCATTCTTGTATATTAGAATGTACTAATCAAATGGTATGCTACCAACGAGTTACTGATCTTACAATATAAGATATTATTAGATCTTTAAATGATCCAAAATTAAGAGTTCGATTTTTGGAAGTGATATTTATTAAAAGATGCAACCACAAACTTTGAAAAGAATTAATTC
Source organism: Lupinus angustifolius (assembly GCF_001865875.1). Lineage (NCBI taxonomy): Eukaryota > Viridiplantae > Streptophyta > Magnoliopsida > Fabales > Fabaceae > Lupinus > Lupinus angustifolius. The sequence continues at coordinate 4,878,401 of NC_032016.1, forward strand.
TTTACCCATAAATTAGGGATAAATGGACCAACTAATTTTATGTGTTTTCCTAAGCTCTGTTCTTATGTGTCCTAAAAAAATTATTTATTGTTGTGATTAATTTTATTTTTAACTGCCAATTATTTCAGGTGGTATAAAAGTTTTTAGGAAATTATCCACCATTAATTTTTAATTACAATTGACTTTTAATCATAAATTAAATACTAAGTAATATATTAATTATATATAAATCTTTTTACTAACATTACATAAATATTACACTCATATAAAAAATTCAATTTTTCACATAAATTAATCATTTCCCAAGTCAATAGAAACAATATAAAGGACCCAATCATAGAACTCTCAAACAATCCACAGATTGCACAGAAAACTATACCTAGATTATTGATATTGGCATTAACGGTATCAATTTTTTTTAGAGTAATTATTTATTTTACTCCTTCGTATTTTTGACAATATCAATTTAATACTTCAAAATTTGAAAAATAGTAAAATGTTTTCCAAATTTTTAAATGAGGGTTAAATTAATCCATATTAAGTGTTTTAAAACATACTAAAATGATTATTGACCCATATTTAAAATTTTTGTGGAACATTTGTTGTTTTTAATTTTTGAAGAACCAAACTAGTAAGATTGACAAACATGAGAAATTAAAATGAGTATTTACTCAAAAAATTTATGACTCTTTAACACATCCATTAAATCAAAGCATGAAGAGAATGTATCGAACCACAATTAAATAAAAAGAAACTAAAGCTAAACACAAAAATTCAATTATATAGCTGTTCATGACCAAAACATATATTGTTATTCATTGCTTCCATTTATCATGTATATTTAATTATGTTTCATGGACTTTAGCTTGTTGTATGTGGGACTCTAACCGTGAGAAAAACATTGTACATGTGTCGACTGTATTGTAACATCGGAGAATTATATGTCGTAATTTAATTTTGGTAATTATTAATGTCATAAAATAGAAACACAAAACCTCCTATTAAAACTTAATTAATAGTAAAAATGTAATGAAGTTAATATTAAATAGTATCACATTATTAAGATAATAAGGAATAGCATAATTAATAACAAGGAAAGTAAATAAAAAATTAATGTTTGTCCAATTTCATGAGAAATAATGAAATTAAAAACTACACCTAAAGCTATTATGACAAATTTATAATTAATATCTTGTCATAAACAGAATTTATTTTACAACATTATCAAATCATTCTATTGTGGATCTTAGCTAGTAAAATTACTTACAATAATAGAAATGGTAAGAAAATATAAATCTGAAAAAACATAATGCTAATTAGGGATGGCAACAGGGTGAAACGGGTACAGATAGTGCTTTTCCATATTCATACAAGCACTATTTACAGGTACCCGCACGAGTAGTGGGTATTTACGGATACCTTACGAATTTTTAAGTTTCAATATATATTTATATATTTTATAATAATCAAAACATATAAAATAATCATTACATGAATAATAAAATTTATAGACATATTAAACTTATAATATATTTCAACCATTAAATTTATTATAAAATAATACAAAAATAGATCATATATACTTATAAAATAATAATAATGTAATATATATAAATTATTTAATTGAAAATAAATTTATAAATATGCGAGTATCCGCAATTATCATGATATCCGCTCCTACCCATAACTTATTTTTACGGGTACTCATTACAAGTATTTTAACGGATACCTATGAGGCGGGTATTTTTGTCATCCCTAATACTAATTGTTGCTTATAGTATTATACGTGACATGAAACAAGGGAAAACCAATGCTTGCTGGGCATCTCATCTCAAAAGAATAATAGTAATAGATAGGTCATTAATTGGTGGGTCAATCCCTCAAATCTCCACCTTTAATAAAGTATATCCTTTTATCAGAGTATAATTTATCTTCTTCAGCTAGTAAAAATATGACATGTGCACTATTTTATTTTGTTTTAGAAATATTTTTGTAGAAAATGATTAAGTAAGAGACATGTCATGATTTTAGTGGTTGTAAGGAGATAATTTATCTCCTTATACCAGGAGATACTTTATTCTCATAAAGTATTGATATAGTATTATAAGGTTTATTAGATCCTCAAAATAATCAAAAAAATAAAAATATAATTAATGAGATAACACTTATTGGTAGATTGAAGATATCACATATATTGAAAATAATTAATTCTTTATCTAAACCATAAATGAATATCATTGGAATTATTAAAAAATAATTCCGCAAATGCCCACAACAAGCACAAAAAGGGTTTTTGTCGGGAATAAAGCCGTGAGTGATTGGCAGATTGTGAATCAAACAGAATTAATCAATCAGCAAAAAAATAATAAAGAGGATGATTTTGGCACGAAAATATATGTGCTGTGAGCCCTTGACAGCGACCAATTCAGAACATGAGAACCTTTCTTGTTTTCATTTTATTTTGAAAATGTTAACAATTTGTTTTAATAATATCTTTCATTAGTTCGTGCAAATTAAAGTGGCTGAAATATAATTTTATCATATTATTATTATGAAAACCTTTTTCTTTTCTGAGTATATGAAACTGTTTTGCAAAATGTTGATATTTAATCATGTTACTTTCATAAAAAATTCCAAATATATGACAAATTCTAAACCTATGACACATTCCTTTGTAAATTAAATGACAATATTTTATCATATAAACTAGCGAGATACCCGTGCATTTGTGCGAACGGTATTTTTTTGCCACATGATTAAGAATGTACATATTACATGTACATTCACATAGTTAAGAACACAATGTTATTTGTACATTCGTATGGTTAAAAATACTTATGTTGTCCGTGCATTTGTATTGTTAAGAACAAACATGTGACTCGTGCATTTTAATGGTTAAAACACATATGTAGCCCATACATTCGTATTGTTAAGAAAATACATATTACTTGTGCATTCATATAGTTAAAACACACATGTTACTCATACATTCGCAGCATTATTAAGAACACACGTGCTGCCCGTATTACCAATGCAAGTCCAATTTTATAAATTGATTACATTTTTATTAATAAAACTACTCAACTCCAATGACCGATATTAATTATATTCCTCAGACAAAGTAAAAGATAACATTTTGAAAGAGACTCAATTGAGGAAAAGAAAGGTACATGGGTCTAAAGAACAGTGTCAACCTCATTGTGAAAGTTAGATATAATACTTGCTTGAGGACAAACAAGAGATAAGTTTGAGGGGATTTGAAGAGTGTGAAATTATGCTACATTTGCATTGCATTTAACTTGCATTTTAGGACATAATTGGGTCTTTATGATTGCTTTTAGCTTTTGTTTCTCTTTGTTCAGATTGAGCGAATGTTTTGGCTATGTTGTGTAGTTTGGATGGATTAAAGTCAAAAAACATAGAGATCAGGTGCAAGAAGATAAAATTCAATGTTGAGGCTATGCGAAGACCAAATGAAGAGCCAAAAGAAGTCATAAATGTTATATTATATTCCTATTTTTTAGATTTGTTTTGTTGGGCTTAACCCAATATTTTGTAATTAGGACAAATAAGGGTTCTCCCTCAAGGATAAAAACACTTTACATTACAATTTTCTAATTTAGAATTTGGTATTCTCTTCTCCATCATGAGTGAGCAATTCCCTTTGTTTCTAGGATTGATGCTATGCCCTTTTACATTCAATAAATACTTATTCTTACTTCTATTTCATTGAGTGTTGTGATTTGAATCATTAAACTGAGTTTTATTTGTGTGAGTTGTCTGACCAACAAATTACACCTCTTAAATACATTGGGGGATGACCAAGAGGTGAACCCAACTATTTGATCATTCAGTTATTCAAACTTTAATCCTAATTCACGAGAGTAGTATTAGGATTCTCGGGGGTTTATGGAATTCACCTTGGGTTGCTACGAAACGATTGGATAAAAAGATCCAAGTAAATGATTTGATTGATAACCGTACCATGAGAGTAGGTGCGACTTCAATTGAGTACATGTGTCAGAGCTCGAGAGAGGATGAGACATATCAGAGAGCAATTCACCCTCACAACTTAAAGTTCATGAAAAGGAGTAAAACAAGGATTTACGAGTGTAAAGACGGTGCCCCTTATCTTCGGAACTATTCTTAAAATTAGATTTCGATCCATTTTTACTATTTTCATAATTATTCTTGTCAATTGTTAAATTGTTCTAAATTCACTTTTAATTCCTATTTGAGTTTGAGATAAATTAATTGTTAAAATTAAAGGAGTTTTATAGTCTGTTAAAGTTGTTAGTTGATTTCAGTTTGTTAGTTATAATATTGTTTTCGTTAATCAATTAAGAGTTTAATTAATCGATTAACTAGTTAGTTATTAGTTAGGCATTGTAGTATATAAAGGGTGATCCCTTATTATTGTAACTCAATTCTATATAGAAAGTTTCCATTTTCTCATTCATGATTTTCTCTCATACTTCTTGATTCATCAAGAAGCTTTCTCTTCATGGATTTTCTCATTCTTTCTTTCTTGCTTTAGCAAGATTCATGCATGGCTCTACCATTTTAACATGGTATCAGAGCAATAATTATTATTTTGATGGCTTCTGTTTATACTTCTATTATTCCAAGATTCAACAAAGAATCATCATTTCATTCATGACTCTAAAAAAAGGTTGGTTTCACATTCATGGAGGTGATTTAGATGATGGTGTATGGAAGTTGGTGACTGATTTGATCATGTGAAAATATGTATCAAGATCCACCCTTTGGTATTTCGTTCTTATCGAATTCACTTTGTCAAAGAACCCAAGTTGAGAAAAGGTACTTTGTAGTTATTCACTACTTTTCATCAACATCACCCTGATATTTTGCAATCTTCTGAGTTCTTATTGCCCCAAGAAAGAAACTCAACTTCTAGCATTGGATGAACAATGTAAGATGATGACCTTGAGTTCTTCAAACATGTAAATGCCTGAATGTCGGTTGCACTTTGTAGATTGTTTACTTCTTGTATCTGTAAGAATTGTCCTTACGAAAATGATTCTTGGACAGTTTCTCAATGACAACAAGAATTACTTCACATTTTTTTCTTATTCTTTATCATTTACCCCCAATTATTTCTCATTTCTTTATTACTCTAGTTTCTTTACCCATCTCTCATTACACAATATTATAGTGTGTAATTTTCCTCATTGAAGCAACATATAAGAATCAAGATTAAGGTCCATCTCATTTCTCTCTTTCATCTGTTATGATTGGTTTGCTTCTGTCAAAAAGATGGTTAAGCGTTGGATGAAATTGCTTCTGTCAAATGGTGGTTAAGCGTCAGTATTGCTTCATGTTCAGATTTCAAGACTGGGAGACGAAGATTCGCTCACCAGCAAGAAGAGGTATTAGAGTATGTGTGGTGTTCAATGCAATCATTTCAAGCTTGGAATGCTTGACACATTCCAGCTTGAGGGGGGATGTTAAAGTTGTTAGTTGATTTCAGTTTGTTAGTTATGATATTTTTTCGTTAATCGATTAAGAGTTTAATTAATCGATTAACTAGTTAGTTATTAGTTAGGCATTGTAGTATACAAAGGGTGATCCCTTATTCTTGTAACTCAATTCTATATAGAAAGTTTCCATTTTCTCATTCATGATTTTCTCTCATACTTCTTGATTCATCAAGAAGCTTTCTCTTCATGGATTTTCTCATTCTTTCTTTCTTGCTTTAGCAAGATTCATGCATGGCTCTACCATTTTAACATAGTCCTCGTGAGATCGATATTTTATTACTTGACGATATAATCGTGCATTTGCGATTTGCCCTATCACTGGGTAAGGAAGAAGAGCAAAAGAATCATCCTCAATTCCTTAGCTTATTTAGAATAGTCACAATGATTATTTTTAAGGTTGTTCTTAATGAAATAAGATCATTCTTACTCTGTTCTCCACTGTGTCATTCTTATTTTCTGCTTTTTGTTCTTAAATAAGAACAATTTTTGGTTGTTCTTAGCCAAGGGAAAGTGAGGAGAAATGTAGATGTTGTGGAAAAAAGTAGACATTGTGGGACCCAAATAAATATAAGAATAATGTTTGCTATTATGAAGGAAATGTTATTATTATTATTTCATTAGAAGTTATAATAAATAATAAAATAATGTGTCAAATCCAAATAAGAATGAAGATTTTGTTTGCTGCTAGAAATGATCTTAGAGCTCTCACGAAGTATTTTTCTTGCCTAGACCTATAGAGACCAAGACCACTTATTGAGAAGGAATTCAAGAATTCGCTCATGTCTCCACTACCACACACAAGATGCTTGGTAAACATAGGTATGACAACGGGCACAGGCGGACACGAGTAGGAGCTATCTGCTACCCGTTTCGAAATAGGAGTGCGTTACTCTTACACGTTAGTACCCATATAGTTACTCGCATGCGGGTTTTTTGCGGGTATTTTTGGGTACCCGCGAGAACAACGGGTACCTGCGAGTTTCCTATATTATGATTGAATTTTTATCTTCCTAATTTTATTATGTTTCAAATGAAATAAAACTTTTTTTTTTTTTACATTTTGATTGAATATTTGGCAAAAAAAAATATAATTTTTTTACATTTTTTTACATTTTTTTACATTTTTACATTTTTTTTACATTTTCTATTCACATTTCCCTAACAAACAAAATATAATTTTCTTTGCAAGACATGTATGTTTCTACATATATAATAATGTTTGTAGGGAGTTGTACCACCAAATTCAATAAAAGAGGTAAACAAGGTAAAAAATGTCAAGTAATAGGAAAATATGTACACAATGTAATGAATATTATGGTAGTGTATTTTTTATTTTAATTAAAGATAATATAGTAATTATATAAATAATGGATACCCACGGGCACGAGTACCATAATACTCATACTTGCCTGTATGTACTATGGATATTTTTAAAAACTCGTTTTTAAAACATGCAGGTACCCGTTTGTGACTCATACTTGTGCCCGTTTTACCCGTGGGTACCCATGAGTACGAGTTTTTTTGCCATCCCCAGGTAAACCTTGTACATATAGGCTAAGCTTCACAATTTCTATCGGTTAACTTGACGGTGAAGTGGATTACGATTAATGTAGCAACATTAGCAACAAATAATCAAATAAAGGGTATAGAGAATAAATAAAAGAGAGAAAACAAGAAAAATTGTTAATATGATTCAACAAATTGTGTCTATGTTCTTAAGAATGCTAAACGTTATGTACCAAAATTTTATTACATAATAAGGATTATAAACTTTAGCATACTTATGAACTCAAATGTTCACTAGTATTAATGTAACAATAAAGACATTGTTCTTGTGACATGTGTCCATACAAATTATTCTCGACACACCTAATGCTATGTTGGCGATGGTGGAAGGTCCTTAGTGAAAACAATGAAGGATGGTGATAGGAATGAGAGGGATGTAAGTTGTTCAGGTTGAATGACAATCATGATGACCATGGAATTATAGACACATCATCTATTGTGGAAGTAAGGATGGTGATGGCTTGATGAAGACAAAGGTTCCACCATCAATAGAGTGACGACGAAGATGATACGATGATAGTGATGATAATAATAACGATGATCGGGTGATGATAATAACGATGATCGGGTGATGATAATAGTGATAATGTCAATAAAAATGATTTCTAGTTTTTTTTAAGGCTGGGTGAAACACCCCAATATATTGAAGAAGGAAAACAGAACAAAGTACAAAGAAAGAGATATTATATGTTCCTAAATCTATAATTAGGAATAGACAATCTATTCCTATTGAATTCAAGCAGAATGAAACTAGGCAATGAATCCCACCAAGTATACAATTTAGAAGAAATAGCAAACGAAGCAAGCTTATCGACACAAGTATTTCCCTCCCTGTAAATATGAGAAACTCGAAACTCCATAGCAGAAACATGCATTTGACAAAGATACCATTGGTTAAGAAGCTTCCAAGGGACTTGGAATTTTCCGTTGAAAATATCAACAACATTCATAGAATCACATTCAAGCCAAATTTTTATCCAACCATTGTTGTGAGCAATCTCAATTGCTAGGATAGCTGCCCTTAGCTCAGCGTACAATGAGTCTGTGATGCCAATGTAAGAAGCAAAGGAGCCTAAGAAGTCCCATGGCTATCCCTGAAGATTGCACCACTCCCTGCATGGCCAGGTGCGCCATGAGCAGCACCGTCGGAGTTGATTTTGATCCATCCAGGCAAGGGAGTGTACCACACCACCTCAGTGGTGGAGGGGGCAGAGGAGTAGTGAGGAGAAACATTTAAGTTCCTTAGAATACTGAAATCGTGTTGAGAACCATTGGCACAAAGCTTGGAAAGATTCCCCGACATAGATATGCCCATTTTAATTCTGGCTTTTGCCATAGCTAGAGTAGTCCAGGAGTCTTGGAATCTGCAAAAGTTCCTGCAATGCAAGATTGTGTTCACTGTGTAAACAATTGCAACAACAAGAACACCCTTGATTTGAGGACTCCGTTGAAGATTGCACCTGGATAGGATCGCAACTATGGAGGAAATGTCAATTTGAATGTGGAAAATGCCACCAATCCACTGCCAAAGGTCAACAGCAAAGGGGCACAAGAGGAACAGATGATCAGATGTTTCACTACTAGCCTTGCAGAGGTTGCACCTTGAAACTAGAGAGCACCCTCTTAATTGGAGATTCTCATCAGTGGGCATTCGCCTATGGAACAACCTCCAAGTGGTGAAGGATTTGGATGGGGGAATAGAATCAGACCAGATAAACCTACACCAGTTCATATGGTTAGCATTGGGCCTGATGTAGTTATAGGCAGCTTTAAGAGGTAGAGAGCCATCCATAGTGCCCTGCCAAACAAACTGATCACCCTTGTCTGTGATGATGGTGTCTACAATGCTTGAGGCAATCTGAGGGAAGAGATCATGGATTAGCTTAGGAATGATCCATTTACAGTCCTGAGTGAAGTCAGCAACCTTGGATAAAAAGGAGGGGTGGAACTCATCAGGGATGTGCAGGGATTCCACCAGAGGAGATCCCAACCAGTTGTCCAGCCAGAAATGGATGTTTTTCCCTTCTCCAACCAACCAAATGGAATTAGACATAACAGTGTGCCAATTGCTTTTAATGTCAGGCCAAATGGAGGATTTGAAGTATCTCTGAGAGGGATAGGTGCCCCTCCCAAATCTGTGCCTATAAAGGATGGCCCACTTCTGGGAAGAAGAGGACATTTCCCAGGAAAGCTTGATCAGAGCAGCCTGATTCATAGCCTTGATGGATCTCAGGCCTAGGCCACCAGAATTTGTAGGGGAACAAACCTTGTGCCAAGACATAGTAGCAATTTTCCTTGTGCTTGTATCCCCAGACCAAATAAAATTTCTGATGCACTTGTCCAAATTCTGAATCAAGTTGGAAGGCCAAGAATAGATGTGGAAGCTATAGGTGAGCATGCTTAGAATGATTGACTTGACAAGCTCAACTCTGCCCATAATAGACAATAAGGAACCTTTCCAAGTGGCTAATTTGAGGATAATCCTATCAGCAATTGCTTGGAGGTGAATCTTCCTTGGTTTCCCTTTAAAAAGAGGAACACCAAGATAGTTAAACGGGAGCCTTCCATGAGAAAAACCAAGAGTTGAAGACAAAGCCAGGATTTTCCTAGGAGAGGCAGTAGTAGAGTAGAATCTGCACTTGCTGATACTTATGTGTTGACCTGAAGCTTGGGCATAATCAATGACCAACTTCTTGAGAGCCATAAGATTCCTCTTGTTGCCATTACAGAATATGAGGATGTCATCAGCATACAACACATGGCTAGGAGTACAAAGATTAGCAGGGCCAGAGATAGGACATAACTGACCCTCCAACACTAGCTTAGAAATGCCTCTATTGAGGACATCCTCTACTAGACAAAAAAGCAGAGGAGACAAATGATCACCTTGTCTAACTCCCCTTCTGCAGGAGAAGAACCCAACAGATTGACCATTGACATTAATTGAAAGCTTAGTTGAGTGAAGGATGATCATGATCCAGTCAGTGAACTTACTGTTGAAGCCAAAAGTAGAGAGAGTGTCCAGCAAGAAACCCCAGTCAAGAGTGTCAAAAGATTTTTTGATGTCCAGCTTGATTGCCAAGTTTCCCCCAAACACTTTGTGATCAAGCAGGTTGATTGCCTCAGAAGCAATGCAGATGCATTCATGAATATGTCTCTCCTTAATGAATCCTCTTTGCTGAGGAGATATGATTTTAAGAGCAATTAGAGCAAGCCTATCAGCTAGGACTTTAGTGATGATTTTAAATTGGAAGTTGGCTAAAGCAATGAGCCTAAAGTCCTCAATTCTATCAGCTTCAAGGTGCTTAGGAATGAGAACCACAAAGTTGAAGTTAATATTTGGTGGAAGCCAATTGTTGGAGAAAAAGTAGGCCACAGATTGACACACATCCTGGCCTATAATTTCCCAGAAAGCCTGGAAAAAGCAACCACCAAAGCCATCAGGGCCAAGGGCACCATCCCCCTTCATGCTGAACACAGCAGATTTGATCTCCTCATTAGAGGGATGCTTGGTGAGCAAGAAATTGTCTTCCTCAGTCACCAAAGAAGGGATAATAGAACTGATCAGGCCATTAGAGACAACATTATTAGAAGAGGCATACAAGACAGTGAAATAATCCAAAACATGGGTGGCAATGTCATCATGGTTTGTAAGAATGTTGTCCCCCTCCTTTAACATGGTGAGGGCTTTGGTGTTTTGCCTAACCTTGGCCACTATGTGGAAAAAACTGGTATTCCTGTCACCATTGGTGTGCCAATTCATTCTAGCTTTTTCCTTCCAAAAAGCTTCCTCAACCAAAAGAGCTTGAAGCAACTCCTGCTGAGCAATAGCTTCTTGGTCCAAAAGATCCTCATCAGGGCCATAGCTGTCAATGCATTGCTGGATGGATTCAATTGAGGCAAGGGAAGCCTTAACCCGGAGATGTAAGTCACCAAAAACATTCTTGTTCCAGTCCCTGAGCTTCTCTTTTAGCAGCTTGAGCTTCTGAGAGATAATGAACATAGGGCAGCCTCTAATATCCAATTGTCAAACTTCAGCCACCACTCTTTTGCAGTCCAAGTGCTGGAGCCACATACCATGAAATCTAAAAGCAGAAATTCTGGAGATTGATGAGAAGGAGAAACTCAAGAGAAGGGGGTGGTGATCAGAGGAGATTCTAGTCAAAGTACAGCAGAAAATTTCATTCCAAGAAGCAAGCCAATCAGCATTGCAGAGGCATTTGTCCAACCTCTTCTCAGTGAGAGCATTGCCTCTCATTTTATTAGACCAAGTGAGCTGAGCACCTCTAGTCAAGAGATGAATGAGGTTAGAGCCATCAGAAAAGGACTTAAACTCCTCAGAAGGCAAAGTAGGAGGGACAACAGAGCCCCAATGTTCATTAGCTCATAGCACCACATTAAAGTTACCAATGCAACACCAAAGGCCAGGAGTAGCAGCCATGATGTCTCTAATCTCATCCCAAAGAAGTCTTCTATGAATATAGTGGGTATGTGCATACACAACACAAATGAAAAAAGTGGAGTCCTGATCAGTTAAGGAGATGGAAATTTGCTGCCTAGAATTGGCTATCATAGAAGGAACCAGGTCAATTCTACAAATTCCCCAAATATTAGGCAATTGAGGGTACCTATCATTCTTCACAAAAAGCTTTAGATTCATTGCAGACCAATATAGAGGGGAAAGGGCCTCCGAGGAAATCCAAGGCTCAGAAAGAAAAACCAAATCCGGTTTGAGATCCAGGCAAAAAGTCTTGAGAACTAACCTTGTTTTGAGGTTGCCAAATCCCCTTCAGTTCCAATAGATAACTCTCATTGGGAAGGGGTTAAGTAGCCACCCTTGCGGGTATTATACACTTTTTCTGTGCTATTTCTTTTCCTTAATTTTTTCTTTTGAGATTTTGAGAGAACCATAGTGTATGAGTCCTCCCTTAATTCCACAACCTCCTCATCTTTATCATCTGCCCAGAGCCTACCTAGTAACCTCATATCTCTGGTAGCAGAGGGATTTGTCATTTCCTATATGTCTTGAATGACAAAGTTACCACCTGGGGGTTGGGGGGTTGAGTCCTAACCACTTCAGGTTCTGGTATGCCCACCACATTTTCAGGCACCTCAATTGGCGTTGCTTCTCCCTAATATGAGTCTACAGAGCTGTCCTCCTTATCAGAGACCAAGCCAACTTTTTCCAACCCTTCAATATTGATATCATGCTCAATGTCTAGGTCAATAGTTAATTCATTACCTTTAGCTTCCATCAAGGGGGGAGGCTTCTTTGTTAGTTTCCCTTTCTGGGTTGCTTTCTTTGGGGCTTCCTCAGGAGAGGCCTTCCTTCTTCTACAAGATGAGGATAGATGGCCAATGGAGAGGCAACTCAGACAGAATTCTGGCAAGCTTTCATACTCAATGGAGACAAAGAATGCAAACCCCTCTCTTTCTACTAAGATTTGGTCAGGAAGTGAATTCTTTAGGTTGATATCCACTAGCACTCTTGCATAATGGCCAAAGGATCTCTTGCTTGTTGCCTCATCTAGGGAGATAGGAGTACCAACTCCTCCTGCTATTGAGAAGATAATCATAGGGCTCCAATATTCTTGAGGGAGTCCTAGGATTCTAATCCAACACCGAGAATGTGTGATTTTCTGAAGGGAAGGGTTGAAATCAGGTGTCCATAAGAAGAGTCTTAGGATTTCTGGTTTGAGATTCCAAGAGCCTATTGAGCATACCTTCCTCATGTCCTCTCCCGATGAGAAAGAGAAATCATAGAAGCCCATTCCCAGTGAAATCATAGTCCATTGTCCAGCCAATGTCCAGAGAGAAGAAAGTTTGGCTTTGAGATCAGGGAACTTTAATGGCTGATCTCCTTTTGAGAGGATGATTCTTCCATGTAAATGGTTTTTGCATCTCTGCAATCCAGCTTGGTACTCTGCCTCTGGTATCTTAATAGCTATGGCATCTCCCTTAACACAAGGAAGGGGAAGTTGTGAGATGGAGACCTCACCCGAGCCTTTTAGAGCTTGAAGAAAAGATGGTTTTGAGAGTGAATGTGCATTTGATTTTACTGTATGTGACGGGCCTGGTATGTCACCTAAGCAAGACCAAGGAATGAGAGGGACAGTTGATGTCATGATGGGATTAAGGTAGATCCAAGGATGATGGAGACTAACCCTAGTAGAGCTCCAAGAAAGTTGGAACCCTAACAATCCAAATTTTTCAAAAATTTAAGTAGATTAACTTCATCATTGTTTCTAGTTTTGAAATTGTATTTTTTTGCATAGAAAATATAATGAGATAAATTGAAGTGATTTATATTATAATTCCATGGATTTGATTCTTCAACTAAATCTATAAGACCCAATTCAAACACCAACAAAAACATGGAAAATGACAAAATTACCCTTCCCTGCTATTTCTATGATTTTTAAACAGTTTTAAATCCTATAATTGGTCCCCCACAACCTCATCTCTTTTCTTGGCCGTATTTCCCCATTCTGCAGTTTTATGCCTTGTGTTCCTCCTAAAGGCTGTTTGAGTTATGTAATGAGTTTTGTTTTATATAAACAATAAATTTATTGAAAAAGTTCGAGAGGTACATTGAGAGACGCAAATAGATGAGTTATATAATAAGTTATTTGACTTTGAAATGCTGATATATATTATTTTTATGTACTTTAATTATTGATCATATCTATTACTGATTCAATTATGATTCAGAAAATAAATGTTTTGATTCCTTATATATATACCTATATGAACTTTGCATATATGACCTTCAGCATGTTACAGATAATTGATCATCATGTAAGCTACCTTACAAACACACTTCTTTTTCCTTTAATACTTTTAGATGAAAAAGACTGATTTTTTTTTCTTTTTGTCACCTTTTGCAATTCGTTCCGGTACCTTAGCTAGTATAGCGAAGAATGTCTTCCATATTATAAAAATTCACTTGCTGAAAATAAATACTACATAACTTAATGTAAAAATTACTCTTACGCTGGCTGGACCAGAAATATTGCTCTCATTCCTCAAGCGATCGGTACTCGACAAAAGTCTAAGTTTCTCAAATGTATATGTACTCAGGTAAATTCAAATTATAAGTTGTAAATATAAGAAATTAAGTCACCATCAACCCAAAAAACGAGAAGCTACAAAACAAGTTGTACTTGTAATTATTTCATATAGAAAATAGACAAATCAATGAATTAAAACTGATCAAAATCCAAAGATGTTACTTGCACCAAAGTTTTCTCACCTCCATGATGATCAACCTGTTGCTGCTGCTGCTGCATACTGAAACCACCAGACTCCACTTGTAATGAAGGCTCAGCTAATTGGCTTTGATTTTGATTTGGTGTACTCACTCCCACAGGATTATTTGCTTGTGAACTTAACTCATTTTCTGGCTTTTCAGAATGTAGAACAAGCCTTCCTTGATTATACAGATTGTTTAATTGGTGGAAATAAGGACAAGTCCTAGAATCAAGGGACCTTTTCTTATTAACATCCTTTGTTTTTTTGAAGTACTTGTTTATGTTCTCCCACTTCTCTTTGCATCTTTTTGCACTTCTCTCATATCCCAACTCCAACATTCCTTGTGAGATTCTCTCCCATAGAGGTGGCTTGTTTCCTTCCTTCTCTTCATTGTTGTTATTGTTATTATTAAGACTACTGCACCTGAGATTTATCATTGCTAATACTTCATCTTTTGGCCATCTTCTCCCAACGCCATCTTTCTCAGAAGTACATATAACATTTGAGAAGTATTTGTTTGAAACTGATATTGTATTATTCTGCCTTTTGAGAGAAGAAGAACTAGGGTTCTGGAGAGTTGTAGGTGAAGTAGTAGAAGAAGCATTTTGTAATGTTTCTTGGGAAGGAATAGAACTAGAGTTTTCTAGAACCATATTAGGATTAGGGTTTTGTGATGATGGTGAAGAAGGAGTAGTGCAAATATTTGGGTTTGAAACATTTGTTACCTTGATTTGGGTTGAATTATGTGAAGAAGCAGTTGCTGAGAACTTGTTCAAGAATTCAATAATATTAGCTTGTCTATCACCAGCAATAGCTTTCTCCTGAGCTATAATCTCAAGATCTTGGTTCATCCTATCCATCTCTTGCTTCTTCCATGCTTCTTCCCTTGCAAACTTCTCTTCATCTCTCTTCATCATATCTTTAATCAACTTGTTATGCATCTCTTCTTGTTGTTCCATCATCTTGTGCACAATGCTCTCACAAAAACCCTTGAACATTTCAAACCTATCCGGTCTCTTCCTCTTAGGCCTTTTGTCCTCCTTTGCATTTTCCCCAACCATCTCTTCTTCATTATCACCTTGCTCATTTTGTTTGCTTAAACCTTCTTCTAGGTCCATGATCTTGTCTTTTCCTTCTTCTATGCTTGTTGGCTTTACAGTCTCAGCAACTTGATGATTATCACCATGATTATAAAGCTCTTCAATCTCATTAAGAAACCGATAATTATTATTATTCTTGGTGTAGCTAATGTTGTTGAAATATCTGCTTTCTTCTTCAAACTTCTCCTTGCACTTCTCTGAAGTCCTCTTATATCCAAGCTCTGCTAGCTTCCTGTGCCCATCATAAATACACACATATAATAAATCCAAATTAAATAAAGCCAACCATGGAAGCATTTATTCTTGTTTAATTATTTACCCCTCACCAGTGTCTTCATTACAACACAGAATAATAATAATAAAAACAATAGACAAAATCATATTTTTTCCAATAATTTCCGCTCCTTTTAATTTTCTTCCCTTACTCTTCAATCCTGTTTTTCCCCCCTCTCTCGGGGTGTGTGTCATATGTGTCTCACGGTGTGTCAATATGTGAGCTAAAGTGTAGATGCACGTGTATGTTTGTCTACCACATGGAAGTAACAGCATATGATGCAAAGAAACAACCACTCATTCAAATTAATTAAAAGAAAATTAAGACCAAGCTCAATATATAATTTTACTTATATGATTTTTAGATAATATGTTTCAACTTCTAATTTCAAAACCAAGGTGGATGTGTTTGTTTAACTTGATCCAGTAACTGAAAACAAGTTAATGGAAAAAATAAAATGATATGATTTAATTGTAAGCATGTGATTAAGTAATTAATAATAAGAGTATAGTTTGTTGTTGTACCTTGAGACATGTTCCCAAGTGAGTTCAGGGAACCAATTCTCCATGCTAGATCTGATCCTCAACAGTGCAAGTACTTCATCATTAGTCCAAGGATCAATACTTTGATCTCTTTCAATTTCAAAGTTCATTGGTAAAGTATTATGTTGTTCCTTCTCAGGTTCATGTTCTTTGTGGGTAGAAGGTTGGTGTAATTGGTGCAAGAGGTTGGGTTGGTGTTGAAGTGGCAATTGATGAGGAGAAGGGTTATAAGGATCAAAAGAAGGGAAGGTGGTATTGTTTGGTGCAGCAGCAACAACAGCAGAAGAATGAAGAGGGAAGGGTAAGTGAAGAGGAAGTGAAGTCATTGGTGTTATGAATTGATGGAACTGGTCTGGTACTCCATCAAACATGTTTGTGTTTTGTGTTTTGTGTTTTATGTGTTGTTAAGATAGTTTCTCTCCTTTACCTCTTTTCTTTCTTGTGCTCACTGTAAATCAGCAAAATGAACTTTACAAAACACCAACCCTCTCTCTCTCTCTTTCTATTTTTCTCTCTCACATTTATCAGAGAATTTGTCCTTGCATGCAAGGGAAAAATAGCCCACAACCACACCCTGTAGAAGTAAGTGAGTTAATGAGTAAATCTCCATGTAAAGAGAAAAATACTATTTTTATATTAATTTTAAGTATAAAAATATTAAAGTATAAATAAAAAGATATAATTATTATTTTGTTTTTTGACTTTTGTACGATACTTTCCTCTCCAATAAGGATGAAAAGCATTGCCTAGTGAATTCACCATCCATAATCACATTACATGTAAATATATAATGCTACATTCTATAGGATAAAAAAGTGATTTTACTTGAATGAGTCCATCAATCCATGATACAAATGAAAAGTATATTAAATACATATTTCAGCCTTTTTTACTTTCAAATAAAGTCCAAACTCATTTTTATCATTCACTCTTACAAATCAACAAATCACATGGCATAAGATTTAAAACTGTGGCTGCAGTGACATTAGAGGTTGTGTTAATGTAATTGTCGAAAATTATAGTAAAACGTAGTAGAGTGGTTGAATTGCGATTGCCAAGACTCTCAGATTACAATTCTTGTAAATCACAATTTAAAACAGTTTTGAAGGTTTTAGAAAGTTGTATTATCTTACATACACATAAAAAAAATGAACGAATATATCGACAAAAAATGAACATACTGTCCGAGTGACACGTTGTCACTGGCCGTTTTGTAGTGAATGTGGAAATGAATGCATTTGCTTCAATTGGAAGAAATGAAGAAAGAGAAAAAGAAAGACTTGGTGACATTATATCTTTCTATATGAATATGGCCCCATTAGATCTATCAACTACATGTAAGGTTATTGGCGTAATGTTGTAACACTCTACTTGATTCTTAGTTAGACTAAAAAACAAGAATTTGATTAATGTAAATGATATTTATTAGGAGGGATAATGACACATTCTAAAATGATTAGTTTATTAACTATATGATGAGATGATACCATTAGTTATACTAAAAAATACTATACCATTAAGCAATAATAACACCTCATTCCATCCATCATCTCTTGGAGTAACACTTGATGCAATGACAAGACACATCCAAAATCGATTAGTTCATTTGTCATGAGATATGAGGAAATATCATTGATTGACATAAAAAATACATATGATTAAAGATTTGACTTCGACACCCATGTAGGATAAGGATTTTTGTACTACCAATGGTACCCCACTCTTTTAAGTAAGCAATTAATCATTTTCAGGGTGTGTGATTGTCCCTCCTAACAATTGTCGCTATCGGGAATTAAATTATTAGTCTTTTGGTCATTTGAGGGATCTAGTAAGTCTTATACCATTAGACCAGTGTAGGATGAATATGTTAATGAAGATAGAAGTATAAGATGGAGATGATACATGGATTTATTTAAATGATTATGGTTGTGACTGGCCATGCGAATCCTATGCAGGAGCTGACGCTGATGATGGTGTAATTAACGGCATCCGGGGATGGCAGGACACGTGAAAACATGCAGAGGCTGGGACCAATTATTTAAGGATGGGAATTTTCACATGGTACAATGGAATACAGTGTTATAGTACAGTTTCATCACAGAACCCCTTCCCTTTCTTTCTTACTTAGATTAGAGAGGGGAATGGCCACTAGTTTAAATTTCTAGTATGGTTAACAAAAGCTAGCTAGAAATATATATTTCAATTTAATGATGATGCAAGGGTTGGTCCTACTATTATGTATACTTGTATAATGTGGATCTAAGAACACCAACAATAAGAATATTTCCCCCACCTTCAAGGATTTTACTTTCCACTTTTTGAGATTTTCCATTCTTAAGAGCCTGTTTGTGACTACATGATTTCAGCATAATCTAGGCTGCACCTTTTTTCCTTCCCTTATTTTGTTCGGTTATTTATTGGTATTCTATCTAGCTATATAAATATGATAATCAAATTAAGGTAGTTTGGTATAAGAATGAAAACAAAGAGAAGATAAATGAGACACTTATAATGTTGTTGCACCCCAAATATATTATTTTGGTATATAATTGTACAGGGCTAAGATCATCTCTGGAAAATCCAGTAAATGAAAAGTTATGAATTTATCTTTCCCTTACATTCTAATAATGGAGAGTCGATCTAATACGGGACACTATTGTAATATTAAGGTTAAACATGTTTAAGAGAAGAGAAGGGAAGAAAAGAGAATTGATTGGCATTTAGAGGAAGGAGGAGAGTGAAAGAAGGAAGGGGGTGGGGTAAGATGGTTAATGATTCCAGCAAAGATTGAAGATTTAACCAGCTTGCAATGAGTTGTGGAAAGAGATGTGTCATAACCTCAAAGACCAATCTTACCCTTTTGTACCAACCACCCTTCCCCTCGTATCTTTTCGAGTTTGACCCACCCAATTTTACTCAGAACATGGTTGCAGCAACTCGTACCAAAATATTTATAGACTAACAGTGAGCGTGGAGGTGTATTTATTTTCACGGTTACTTGTGGGATAAAACTCAATATTAATATGTTTTTCTCTATGTTATATGTAGGGAAGGAATCAGAAAGAAAAAAATGAAGTAACACCCAAATTTGATGTGTTAAAACAAAAAAAAAAGTATCTCCAGTACTTTTATAATATTATTTTAGAGTTTTTGTTTTGATTCTATTTATAACATTGTTTTTATAATAAATAAATTTATTACCAAAATATTTATTTCATCAAAGAAGGACAATCATAATAAATATGGTATATGATGTTGACCCTACATTAAATTTTACTGTCAAAGTTATTACTTAGAGGTTATTGAAATCTCCATAAATAAATCAAACAGACGAACGAGACAAATAACTAAATAGATAGTGGCGGTTTTCATCTTCATTATCAATTTTCCATTACAAAACCTAAATCATAAACCCTTCATTATTTCCCATTATTTTCTTTTCCAGGGACCTTCTCTTCCATGCAGGTTTATGTGTTCCGATTCTTTTCCATTCTTGTGTCTGGGTTTATGTGCTTTGCGTCTTCATCAAAACAGGTTTATGGTATTATGTTAACCCTTCAATTTTTTTGTGTCTTCGTCAATAACAGGTTGCTCTTTTCCATTCACTATCCTCTAATTTTCGTTCTAATCAAATCATTTTTCGTTTTTCGTTTATAATCCCCTCTTCAACCTGAATACTTTATTTGTAGCTAAAGATTTTGAATTGTTTTAAACGCCTTTTTTATCTACAAATCCCTAATTTGGTGTGTTTAGAGTTAATTTTAAAAAATAAAGATTGTTAGGGATTTGGGTTTTCTCTTAAATTTGATTATATTTTCATGGTCTTCGATTTACACTATCCAAAAACGATAGGAGGCAATACAAAAAAGATAGGACTATTTTGTATGATAAATACATATATGTTTAACTTTTTTTTATACTACTAAAGATATATCATACCTTACAGGTAAAGAACTAAACGTTTTTAGGATGTGTGATTGTCTTCCTTAATAATAGAATATTTGATATTTTAGTCTTTAATACTTATTTAACTTTAATTAGATATAAAAAGAGAATAATATAAAATTTTGAAATAGAACAAAAAAAATAGTGTTGTTAAAACCATACCGGTTATCAAACCGGTCAGAGTACTGGTATAGTGGTATAGTAATTCAACCGGTTATTTAGTAATTAAACCGCATGCCGGTTAAATTGGACATACTTGCTTATATTTATATATATAAAAACATATAATAAAAAAATCAAATAGTTTATAATTTATTCAAAATTAACATAAACAAACAACTTTAAGTCTTTAACAAATTCAAAGTCTAAATTACAAAACATATATCAATCCAAAAGTATCATTTAACAACCACAAAATATAAATAAATGACACAAATTCACAACTCACTCTACAAAACAAATAAATTTGGAGTTTTAACATTTAACACCAAGGTGTCAAAGGTGTCTCATATCGAGATTATATTTTTGCATCAAATCCTATCTTCAGACACTCCAAGATTACATAAATGTCACTGAAGTTACACATGAATGTTAGGAACCAAAAAGTGTAATCTAAGTATGCATCGGAAGCATGTGCCTTGAAGTGTTGAAGAAGAGTTGGAAAGATGGATCACCTTGTAATGGGTTTTTAAGTTTTTTTAAAAAACAATTTGTGTATAAACCGTACGGTTTAGTTAAATACCAGTCGTCTCACCGGTTTAGACCGGTTCAACATCTATAGTATACCGGTTAGGAATCCAGTTTGCCAGTTTTTCGGTTGAACTGGTCGGTATGGTACAATTTTTACATCATTGCAAAAAAGACTAGGAGGGGTGATTGCAAAATTTTATAACTTGGTCCATCCCTAGTTATGTGGGTTCGTACCAATCTTGAAAGACACCGATGTAAAAAGGAATATTAAAATCTCTAATGACTCAATCCAAACAAAAACTATTATATGCAACAACCCCATTACATCTAAAAGGTACCCAATCTAATAACCCATATTGACTTTGAGTTAACCCATAATGTTTTTTTTATATTTTGCACTGCAATTTATATTTTTCATTAGGGTTCATACTTCATAGTATTTATTGAGACTTGATAAATTTAAAAGTTACCGAACTTTTCTTATTTTTCTATCCACAAAACATTATCCAGTTACTTAAAGGCATATAGGATCTCTTAGTATTGTAATAGGTCATTTGTCAAAAAATTGATTCTTGTTGAAAATTCAAATGTGAAACTCGAATAATAGATTAGTTCATTACTCATATATTGATTGTTGATTCTACCCTAAAAAAGATCATATTTTTTTCTCATATGAACGTAAAACTTGCACATTACAACGTCTACTATGATGTCGATTAAAGTTGTTCATAAAACATAATTAAATTGTTTGTTTGTTGAGATGAAAGAGCAATGATGTAAAAACTATACCGTACCGGTCGGTTCAACCGAAAAATCAATGAACCGGACCCCTAACCGGTACGGTACAGATGTTGTACCAGCCAAGTATCAAAACCAGTCAAAAATCAGTCAAAACCAGTGAACCGACCGGTATTTGACTAAACTCCGGTTGGTTTATACACATATATATATTTTTTTTTTAAAAACTTAAAAACCCATTACAAGGTACCCATCTTTCCAACTCTTCTTCAACACTTCAAGGCACATGCTTCCAAGACATACTTAGATTACATCTTTTGGTTCCTAACATTTGTATGTAATCTCAGTGACATATGTGTAATCTTGGAGTACTGTCTGAAGATAGGATTTGGTGAGAAAATATAATATCGATATGAGACAACTTTGACTCTTTGGTGTTAAATGTTAAAACTCCAAATTTATTTGTTTTGTAGAGTGAGTTGTGAACTTATGTCATTTATTTATATTTTGCGGTTGTTAAGTGATACTCTTGGATCGATATATGTTTTATAATTTAGACTTTGAATTTGTTAAAGACTTAAAGTTGTTTGTTTATGTGAATTTTGAGTAGATTATGAATATAGATTGTAAATTTGAGTATCTACCTATTTAGAATTTTTTTTGTTATAGGTTTGTATATATATAAATATAAATAGGTATGTTCGGTTTAATCGGCATGCGGTTTAATTACTGAACCATCGATTGAACCATTGTACCACTATATCAGTACCCTGACCGGTTTGATAACCGATACGGTTTTAACAACACTGTGAAAGAGTTCCCGATTTGATCCCACAAATGCTTTCTCTCCCCATTAGGAACCATCCATGGGCTTCTTTTTGTACACAGGGTGGGCTCTAAGAAAAGAGGAGCCGTGCATAGATGCCCCGACAACATGAGCTTGAAAAGTGAATGACATGTATAATTGAGGACATGTAGCTCCTTCTGCTAATGGAAGGCCCAATTAGCTCTAGATGAATTTAACTTTCCAGTGGTGGGAAAGATTGTCCTTGACCCAAGTAATGATATCAGAGGAGAAAATTTGTACAGTTTTGTATGGGACCAGGAACCACCCGTGGCCTTTATTAAGAGCCCATCTATCATACCCTCAAAGTAAGTCCTAACTGTTGAATTTTCCTTTTCTCTATCTTTTAAAAGTAAATTACACCGACACTCCCTGAGCTTTAGCGAAATTATACAAATCACTCCTTACTTCTACACCTACATAGACCTCCCTAATTTTTATACTTTCATTACATTGACCACCCATGCATGAGAAATAAGTGTAATTTTTTAAACAAAAAATGTGATAAATGCAATTAAGTTAAACAAAACATGGTATATTGTGGAGACAAGTCCAAATAATATATGAGTTGATACTTCTTTATTATGTTTGGTTCATTATGATATAGTATAAGAGCAACTTAAACAATATCTCTTTAGAATTGTTGATGCATTTTATAACAAAAAATAATAAAGGTACATTGATTTGTATATTATTTGGATTTTTTATCACAATATACCATGTTTTGTTTAACTTAATTGCATTTATCACATTTTTTGTTTAAAATATTACACTTATTTATCATGCGGGATGGTCAGTGTAATGAAAGTATAAAAACTATGGGAGGTTTGTGTAGGTGTAGAAAAGTGAGGGGTGGTTTGTGTAATTTCACTAAAACTCAGGGGATGTCAGTGTAATTAACTCATATTTTAATTATAACTTATACATGTGGGTTGTAGAGGCAGTAAAAAGAGCATTGTTATATTCTTCTGCTAAGTCCTCATACTAATCCTCTTACCCATAAAAAAGTGACATATGTCACTTGTAAACCAATCAGTAGTAAATAAAGTATCTTATTGTGTCCCATGTCATCTTCTCGTGGATAGAATGACAAATAGAAGGATATAATAGGATGATATATCATTTTCCGGTAGTAAAATGTTGGGCTTGGATAGCATTTACTAGAAAAGCTGAAAGATTAAGATTAAGGAGACAAAAAAATTTGGATTTTTTTTTGTATTCTCTCACTATTTTTAGTAAGGAGACAATACCTTATGAGATACGTTGTTATGCCTCCCAACGAATACTACTATCAGGAATCAAACATTTGATATTTTGATCTTGTTTTAAATCTAGCAAAATATTACATTACTAGATTAAGATCTAAAAAAATTGGATTTAGTTGTCAAACATTAAGAGATATAATGATCTTCAGATAACATTAACAAAAGAGCTTATTATAGGATTTCCTGAATAAAAGGTCATTATGAGCTGACATTGTTTTATCCATCACATAACTTTGGTAGACACCTTCCAGAAATAAGAAGCCTCTCAACACAAAATTATATATAAGAATAGAAATAACCTCGCGATAATCTCATTCACATTCTGCTAATCATCACACATCAAAGTAGGTAATTTTATCAAGAGAAGGAATAATCATGTCCACGCCTCATGCATAGTGTACAAAACAAGTATTGTCAACCTCATCACGACCGTAATTGTGGCCATATTTTTCCATCATTAAGCACAATTATGGTAAACCATAACTTCAAATGCAATTTAGACCCTTGGCTAGAGACTATGAGAATGTACTATATACTAGTGATAAGAGAGAAGAAGATGTATACTAATTATGTTATTCAAGTAGGAGTCTATTCTTTTTTAAGTCAATTTTCTTTCTTATGTTATATAAATAATATGTCTTGTTGATAATAAAATTAAACATTCAACATAAACATTTCCACTCTGCATATTTGTTTGTTACATGTAAACATCCAATTTTGATCGGGGTAAAAAAATTTAAAAACAAAAAGAGGAGGAAATCAAATTTTCAAATGTTTGTGACAACTGAGGTTTTTCCCCAACCCAACTAGAAACCCTAATCACACCCCCTTTATAAACCAAACTTAGCAACTCACTAACACTAATCAGAAAATTGAAAAAGAGAAACCAAGAAGAGGTAAACCTTGTTTTTAAAAGAAGGGAGAAAAGAGGAGAATGAGGAAGATAGCCAAACCAAGAAGAGGTTGAGAGGAACTCACTTGCTCCTTCTTCTATATACCCTTAAGGTCCATTTTCTTTCTTCTTCATCGTTTTGTTTACATTGTTAATGTTAATTGTTAAATTTATGCTTGAATCTTGCTAAAATAAGAGTATACTGGGTTCATATTTTTGCCTCACATGGCAATCCAAAACCTAATTCTCCAATCAATTTAACCATAACTTACAATTTAATTTTAGAAAACTTAATCCCCAAATCAATTTTACCATAAAATCTCCAAATCAATTTCAAAACCCTAACCACAAACCCCCATTTTTAATTATCAATCCTTAGCTCACTGTTTTTTTTAGTTTCCGATTTTTTTTCGTTTTTATTTTTGTTTTGTGTTTATTTTATTTAATTGTTTTTTATTCTGTTTATTTTATTCATATTGTTCTCTTTGATAAATCAATACTAATGTTTATATATGTGGAAATACAATATGATTTTTTTAAATAAATCAATGAGAGATAGTGCACTATGAGACTTGTGTCATATCGCGTTACTTTAAATTGACATTTTCATAATTAAATCAATGAGAGTTAGTGCACTATGGGACTTGTGCCATGTCGCGTTGCCTTAAATTGATATTTACAAAACAATTTAATTAATTCAACGAGAGATAATGCACTATGGGACTTGTGCTCTGTCGCATTATCTTAAATTGACATTTTCATAATTAAATCAATAAGGGATAGTGCACTATGATACTAGCGCCCTGTCGCGTTACCCTAAAGTGACATTTTTAAAATAACATAATTAAATCAATGAGAAGTAGTGCACTATGGGAGTTGTGCCATGTCGCGTTACCCTAAATTGACATTTTCAAAACAACATAATTAGATCAATGAGATGTAGTACACTATGAGACTTATACTCTATCGTGTTACTTTAAATTGACATTTTCACGATCAAATCGATGAAAGGTAGTGCACTATGAGACTTGTGCACTGTAGCGTTATCTCAATTTGACATTTTCAAAACAATTTAATTAAATCATGGAGGGGATAATGCACTATGGGACTCGTGCCTTATTACGTTATCTTATCCTATTTAAAAAAAAAGAATAATGATTAAACATATATTTTCTGAAAGAACTACGAAACCTTGATTTCTCTATTGCACTTAGAGATACATAGGAGCAGGTTTTATCCTATTAGGCACAAAAAAATTGTTTTTGGTGTTTTCTTGTGTTTTGTTTAATAATGTATGAAAGGTAAAACTAATATTTTGAATAAAATATCCATGCAATCGATATATGTACTATTTTTACAACGGGCGGTATTAGGTGCCTAACACATTCCTCATCCGTAATCGACTCCCGAACCCAATTTCTATTTTTGAGCGAATCAATTCTAATATTTTCAAAATTTGATTTTTTCACGTTTTCCCGCTAAAAAAACATTGATGGCGACTCCATTGCATTTAATTCCATATTTCTCGTTGCACCTACAAAAGTGGGGTAGCGACAGCATGCCGACTCTATTGGGATAGTTGAGAGTCAAACTTGTGAAGATTAATTACGTGGATATTCGGTTCATTATTTTAATTTTATCCTTTCCTTTTACTTTCATTTTTTTTGTTATTTGTTTCAAACAATTCATTTGTAAATAACTATTGTATATAGAATTTGTGTTTTGCTGTTGTGTACAGGTTCTCAGGTTATTATGAGGTTTTTATGCATTATTATATTGAGGTTTGTACGCTGCCCACACACTTCAATGTTCATGCATTATCGACCATCTACCAGACCTATTCACCTATTGTTAGCGATACATTGGCTTATCGTCATTGGGCATTTGTGCATATTTTGATTTTACGTTGATGTATCACTCAGATTGTTACTGGTATTATAGATATGGCTCCATGGTGTCTCGTACATCTTTGTCTCATATCGTGATATTTGGGTCGTAAGCTTCCACTAGTGACGACAGTCCAGGGACCTATAGGAAGTCTAGTACCACCAAATTCTGCATATATGGACTTTAGAACTTCACCTCAGGATATAGCCTTTTAGACTAAACAAACCTTGTAAGATGAACCACCTTTGTATAGGACACGGGAGTATACATTTTTTTTACTCTATTTTACTATTCGGTAAAAAGTTGGGAAAACTTTTATCTCACAATCATAAGTGACTCGATATAACACAAGCCTGAGAAAATTAGGGCATCACTGTTGTTTGATAACCTTATGACAGGATGGAAGGCTTACAAAAAAATCATTTCATGACAACATCTACATGCATATCATGCAATTATGCATTTTGTCATAAAAAAATAAAAATTATTTCATTATACCATTAATATGCATATCATGCACTCAAACAAAAAATATATAAATCATTTCATTATAGCATTCACATGCTTATCATGCACTAAATAAAAACAAAAAACAAAAAAAAAACATTATAACATTCATGTGTTTGTCATGCATTTCATAGTGGCATATATAAGCATATCATGTGTAAAAAAAGAACAAAAATATGTTACTTACATTCATGCACTTAATCATTCAATTTCATGCATGTCGCGTCCAAAAAAATTGGAAGAAAAAGAAAAGAAAATAGAGGATTCACGCGACATTCATATCATTGCAACATTCCTTATATCACTTATGTGAAGTACATTCATAGTCATACATCCATTACTTACACGTATGTGAAATGACTAACATTATCATGTTTTTTAGATCTTTTATTGAACGATGTCTCATTCTATATATCACAAGACCATGAATTATCAACAGAATATATGCAATCATATTGTGGGGTCTATGTGCTCTCTCTATAATTGTCGTCAACCACTACACGATCTAGAGGGGTTATAACCCTAGAAAACGGTTGTGGGGTGGTCAACATGTTATGTGGAAAGTTCTTCGTTCGATAATTGAAATAGTTTCAATAAGTCAAAAACAAATTTTTTAAATTCAAACTCCTTGAGAGTTACAAATTCAAAATTGGAATCATTGCGCGACCTAGGAAAAACAACGCTAATCAAAGTCATATTTTCAACGCTAGAGCTTGAACAATAATGAAGGCTAACAATTCACAAAATGAAGGAATCTATGTGTCGACATATATGACGGGAAGAGGAGAAGGGTTCTATCATTGATCCTTAACTCTACCTTTTCATTAGTGTCTTGGAGGAAGATTACTTTTCGTAAATCATGTCATCCTTCCTGATAAAGACAATGATCTGAGCCAATGATTTACATAGTTGCATAGTAATTATTTGATTATGTTGTAATCCATACGTTTTGAATTTTCTTTGGACTTATATTTATGTTACTTGAGACAATATATTAGTGAATTTGCATGATTATCTAACGATTCTTCTCCATTCATCCATTTTTATCATCTTCATTCTCACATACTTACCTTTCTTTCATACCATTGTGAACATCCACATTTTTATCCCATTTCTTTCCACGATGTTACATAGATCAACACATGTATCACAATTTTGTAGAGATTTTGTCCAGTTATAGGGTACTTGAACATTTATCAATTGCCGATAGGGGTGTCAAAACGGGCCGCCTAGCCTGTTTAGCCCGCGCCCGCAAATGCCTGCAATAATTTAAGCGAGCCGGACATGCCCGCAATTGGTTAACGGACAAAAAGTCATGCCCTGTCCGTTTTAAAACGGGCTAATGGGTTAACGGGCGGCCCGCAAGCATTTTCCTGTTTACATTAAAAAAGCAACAATGGTGAATGCTAAGTTATCAAATGTCAATTCAAATTTCCTATGCAGTACATTATGCAGTAAATCAATAGATTTTACATAACCACATTACATAATAATTAAAAGTCTCTATAATAATAATTCAAAACATGTCTCTCTAACCATATTAGATAATAATTCTCTCTAACAAGTCTGCAATAATAATTATAAAATAACCAAGCAGTAATAAAGTCTTGGATTAGCTAATATTAAAATCTTCAATCATCATTTGATCATCTTCAATCAACCATCCTTGAAGTTGTTCCATTCCCAATATCATTAGATTCATCATCATCTACATATAGTAACAAAATTAGAAGAATGAAATAGTTAAACTCACATTGAACAATTATAAGAAGAAATAATCAAAATTTAGGTTAGGTTGCATTAAACAAGTTACCAACTTACCATTGTTAGCAAAACCATGCAACCAATTGCGAGTACAAATCAAAGCTTGTACATTTTTTGGCAAAAGATGACTCCTATATTTGTTAAGGACATGTGCACCAATGCTAAATGCAGTTTCAGATACAATAGTAGTAATAGGAATGCTTAGCAAGTCATGAGCCAATACTGATAAATTAGGAAAACGAGTAACTTTACCCTTCCACCATTTCAAGACATCTAATTCTTCATCCAACTCTTTGATTGGTTCATATAAGTAGACATCTAGTTGAGACTTCCCAACTTGACTTATAAGAATCATATTATGTTTTTTTAATTCCTAGCA
>NC_032016.1:4907645-4937263 GCF_001865875.1 Lupinus angustifolius
ACTTCACATGTGCTACTTTTTCATCAGCAGTACCAACATCAATTTCTGAATAGCAACATCTCAACATTTCCAACTTCATTCGTGGGTCCAAAACTGCTCCCATAGCAAGTGTGACACTATAATCATTCCAATATTTTTCAAACTTCACAATCATTTTTTCACTCATTCCCCTTATGACTTCATCTTCATCTTTTACAGTTTGAAGTAGAACGCATTGAATTTTCCAAACTTGCATGAAATACAAGTTAGATGTTGGGTATGATGTACCAGAAATTAATTCAGTAATCTAAAAGAATGGACACAATAAATCACAAATTCGTTGTGCTCTTGTCCACTCTTCTTCCGAAAGACAACATCGGTAATTAGAATCACACATTGGAAAATTACTAAAAGCGCGTTTGTATTTGAGAGCACTTTCAAGTAATATATAATATAAGTTGAATTCCATCTTATAGGCAATTTCCATCTTATAGGCATATCGAGTTTCAACTCAACGGAAGTGTCAATAAGACCACTCGACTCTGCAATACATTTTTGAAGGCCATCTTTCTTGTTTCTGAACCTTTCACATATTTGACACTTTCTCTAATTTTATGCAAGGCTTCACCAGCAACTTTCAAACCATCTTGGACAATCAAATTCAGAATATATGCAAAACAACGCACATGAAAAAACTTTCCACAAGCCACCAACCCATTATCATCCTCAACAAATTTATTCATCAATATTCTCACAAATGTATCATTTGCACTAGCATTATCCAAAGTTAGAGAGAAAATCTTCTTATCAATTTTCCACTCTTTCAAAAACTGTAATATCATTGCACACATTTCAAAGCCAGTATGAGGAGGAGGCATGTGGCAGAAGTTGAGAATTTTACTATTTAATTTCCAATCTAAGTCAACATAGTGAGCAGTCAAAAATAAATAGCCCTCGGTCGTACAAGCTGTCCACATATCAGAAGTTAAGCATATCCTATTAGGAATGCTAGCCAATGTCTGTCGAAGCTTCTCCTTCTCACGCTTGTAAACTTTTAATACATCAGTCTTTGCAGTATTTCTACTAATATGAGCATAATCTGGATTCAAGTACTTCAACCAAGCTCTAATCTTTCTATACTCAACGAATTTGAATGGCAAATCATGCTCAATTATTGCAGCAACACACATGTCACGGGTTACCAATTGGTCTGTATTGTGAGACTTTAATTTTCCTTGTCCATCTATCATCATTTGACCCACATCTTTAAACTTAGTTTTTGGACAATCATCTAAGTGACGAGTCCTAGAATGTGTCCCATATTTATTCCCACCAGCTTTGTATTGTGCATTACAAGCATTGCACTCAACCCTCTTAACCCCATCAGGCAACTCTTCTAAAATTGTGAAGAAATTCCAACATTTAGCTCTTGTTGCTCTTGACCTTTTTTTTTACTTATACTAGCATTAGAAGTAGGATGTACATCATTATCAATAGCATTCACATCATTAGGGTCACTTGTTTGAGTTCTTTCAGGCACAACAATATCTGCTACAATAAGTCAACAACAAGTCAATAACTGCTACCACATGAACAACTAAGTTGTAACAGTTAGAGTAACTAGATATATCAACAATAATTTTAAAACCATACATTTTTAAAATTAAAAAATGTAGTAATAGTTTGAAGGAATTTGAAGTTGGAATTTAGCTAAGTGACTTTGCTTATTTAGATGTCATGGTTTTAGAAGCTCATGCATAGAACAGTGACTATAAAGTGAATTTTTCCTTCTTGGATTATTGTCAAAGCTCACCATAGAAGACAAAATCTTAGCATTTTAGCATAGCCATACGTTTTGTGTGCTTCACTTGCCAAAAAATCACACCAGACTTTGCAATGTTTTGTAATGTTCAGAGAACATAAAACAAAAGTAAGTAAAAATGTCTCAATGCTATAGTAAAAATGAAACAAAGATTCGGAGAACATAAAACACAAGTGGTTTGATGTAAAGTTCATACTATTTAATAGAAGAAAGCAACAAAGATTCAGAGAACACTTCAAGCATAAATTGGAGAAAAACATTAATTTGGGGGGAATTAAATTAGGGTAAAATTGATTTGGGAAAAACTAAATTAGGGAAATTGAATTGGGGAAAATCAAACCTGAATCCACTTGTTGTGATCGTTGTCTTCTTTGGATGATATCACAGTTGCCATCATTGTGGGTAGTTGGTGGTTTATCCTCATTATGGCTGTGGGATCTGGTTGTCATGGTGGAGAATGAGAGTTGAAGGAAGAAGAAGAAGAAGTGAAGAAAGAATTGGTGAGTGAAGGAAGAATTGAAGATGGAAGATGGATTGATGATTTGATGTAGAAGACTAGAACTTAGAGGTAAAAGAATTTGCTATTTGCACATGTGTAGAAGTAGAACACGGTCACTGTGACTCACTTTGGCTGTGGCAAATGTAAAAGAAATTGCCAATGTAAAATTATGCAATAATTAAAGGAGTTTGGGCCACTACCCACTGGGCCAAAATTAAAATTTTAAAGTGTAGAATGTAATGTTCGCGGGCAGCCCGCAGATCCCGTTTAAAATGCCCGCTAATAAAGCGGGTAAACGGGCCGGGCAATATGGGCTAACAAGCAAAAATACCATGCCCTGCCCGCATTGTTTTGCGGGCAATGCCCATATTGACACCCCTAATTGTCGATGGAGAAGAAGGTCGAGGATTAAAAGAAGAGATAATGAAATAATGGCAGTCAGGTTTCATAGAAATGTCTCGATATACAGAATGAGTGGCTAATGTTGTATTGGAAACCAAAAATGGAGAGAAACTGAGAAAATGGGTGAACTATCAAATTTGAACAAAGCAAGTCTGAAAGATGATTTCCTCATCCTCACGTTGATATTTTCGTCAATGGTGCGACCATGAGTCATAAGTTATCCCTAATGGAATAATATGTGGGGAATCATAGACAACAATGGCGTACGAGTTGGAAGTTGTTTCACTCATAGAAGCAGAGATTCCCTTATTAAGAGTTTTGTTGGAAGCAGGGCAAGAAGAGTCAGTATGGATTAACCTCAAGTATAAGCAATTGTTCATGATTGAAGAGAAAAGGTTGGCACTCATTTGCCACCATGGTCAATTATACCAATGTAGAGTGACGAGGGCTTTTGATAAGAAGGTTAGTCCTAGAGAATTCAAAGTTGGGGACTTAGTGCTTAAAATGATCCTCCAAAATCAAGAAGATGCTCATGGAAAATAGACCTCAAGCCATGAAGGTCCTTAGATTGTCAAGAATGCATTCTCAAGGGTGACTCTGATCCTGCAAGCCATGGGTTAGAACATTTTACTCAGACCTGTAAACATAGACACGGTCAAGAGATTATATGTCCAAAAAATAAAAAAATAAAAAGAAAAAACCCATTAGGTTTAAAACTCGAAAGAGAAACCTAAGCAAAAATTAGGGTATCGATAAAAGTGTGGTAGGTTACAAACCCAAAAGGGTGACCTAAGCAAAAGTTAGGGCAACAAAAAAAAAAGGTATTATTTCTTTGACTTTATCATAGTAAGGACAAACCAAGATCCCTCAAGTATTGTGCATCAAGTGAGAATGATAGAAGTTGCAAGCAATGTGGGAAGGAGCAAGAAGTTCTGGGAAGAATCAAACAAAGCCAATTGATCTAGTTATTCGGCTATCTCGTAAAAGTAATTGATGAATGAGCAATTACCTTATACTGAGGCAAAAAATTTGCAAAATTTTATGACTTGTTCTAGTCTTACAAGACATGGATGAAAATGTTTACCCAAACCTATGAATAATGACGCAATCAAGAGTGTTTATGCCTATAAATAGAAACTTGAAATAAAAGAAAAGCTCGTTAGGTTGAAAAACAAAATGATCAGCCTAAGCAAAAATTAAGGTATGAATGAGAAACCCGTTAGCTTGAAAACCCGAAAGGGCAACCTAAGCAAAAGTTAGGTTAAGAATGAAAAGGTCGTTAGGTTGAAAACCCGAAAGGGAAACCTAAGCAAAAGTTAGGGCAATGAAAAGGCGACTCTCTTGAAAGTCTATGACTATTGGGGTAAGCCAGAATCCTCCATATGTATGCACATCAAGTTGGAATTGTAGAAGTTTCTAGTGTTATAGGATGAAATATGAAGTTCTTGGGAGTATAAAACAAGTCTAGCACGATGGTCCAGTTATCCGATCATCTCGGGAGGTCAATTGATAAATGGGAAAATACCTTATAATAGGGCAAAAAATTTGCAAAATTTTGTAACTTGTAATACCTCTCGTAGCACATATATCAATGAACTTTCCTATTAAAATTCTTTGAATACCAATAAAAGAAAAAATTTCATCTCCCAACTATACATTTACGCGTGCTTGATCATTTAGATAAGTCTCAAGTTATATAAATATGATGTTCGAACTGCATAATTAGGTAATTCTTATGATAATGTCATTCACTAGCGATTCAAGCAAACAAAACACATCAGAACTAAGTCTTGAGGTGTATATTGACGAGGAACGAATAATGTATTTTTCCATACGGCAGACAGACCTCAGCGGATTCCAAGATTCAAAAAGAAAACGAGGACAAAAAAAAGAAAGTGGAAGAAAAAGTAGAAGAAGACGTGATCAATATCAGTTTGATTAGTTGTTGTCTACCGAGGAAACATTATGGTTTCATATCAATCAAACTTCAGAATGATAATTTTAGCAACATTCGTCGCTCATGTTATCTAATGAAAATCAAGTAAAGAGAGTCAACTATAAACACATAATTTTGACCAGGGTAACAAAAATTCAAAACAAAAAGAGGGGGATATCAAATTTTCAAATGTTTTTGACAACTGGGCTTTTTCCCCTAGCCCAACTAGAAACCCTAATTACACCCCCTTTATAAACCAAACTTAACAACTCACTAACACTAATCAGAAACTTGAAAAAGAGAAACTAAGAAGAGGCAAACCTTGTTTTTAAAAGAAGGGAGAAAAGAGGAGAAGGGGAAAGGTAGCTAAACCAAGAAGAGGTTGAGAGGAAATCACTTGCTCCTTCTTCTACATACCTTTAAGGTCCATTTTCTTTCTTCTTCATTGTTTTGTTTACGTTGTTAATGTTTATTGTTAAATTTATGCTTGAGTCTTGCTAAAATAAGAGTATATTGGGTTCCTATTTTTGCCTCACATGGCAACCCAAAACCTAATTCTCAAATCAATTTAACCATAACCCACAATTTAATTTTTCAAAACCTAATCCCCAAATAAATTTCACCCTAAATTTTCCAAATCAATTTCAAAACCCTAACCCTAAACCCCCATTTTTAATTTTCAATCCATAGCCCACTGTTTGGTTTTTTTTTTGTTTTCTGTTTTTTTTTTGTTTTTTTTGTTTTGTTTTTTTTTTATTTTCGTTTTTTTATTTAATTGTTTTTTATTCTGTTTTTTTATTCATGTTGTTCTCTTTGATAATTCAATACTAATGTTTATAAATGTGGAAATATAATATGAATATTTTTTTAAATAAATCAATGAGAGGTAATGCACTATGGGACTTATGCCCTATCGCGTTACATTAAATTGAAATTTTCACAATCAAATCGATGAGAGGTAGTGCACTATGGAAATTGTGCCCAGTAGAGTTATCTCAATTTGACATTTTCAAAACAATTTAATTAAGTCATGGAGGTGATAATGCACTATGAGGCTCGTGCCCTGTTGTGTTATCTTATCATATTTCAAAAAAAAAAGAATAATGATTAAACAAATATTTTTTGAAAGAACTACATAGCCTTGATTTCTCTATTGCAGCTAGAGATACGTAGGAGCAGGTTTTATCCTGTCAGGCACACAAAAATAAAAAATTGTTTAATAATGTGTTTTGTTTAATGTGTGAAAGGTAAAATTAATATTTTGAATAAAATATTCACGCAATCAATCTAGGTATAGTTTTTACAACGGACGGTATGAGGTGCCTAATACCTTCCTCATCCGTAACTGACTCCCGAACTCAATTTCTATTTTTGAGCGAATCAAATCTCATATTTTCAAAAATTGGTTTTTTCATGTTTTCCCGCTAAAAAAACATTGATGACGACTTCATTGCATTTAATTGCTTATTTCTCGTTGCGCCTACGAAAGTGGGGTAGCTACACTACATAATCAACATGGTTAATAAAATTAACACTTTTAAGCTAAGTATACAGCCAATTGAGAAAACAATTGTTTACAATATGTTCCACTTCAATCACATAATAAATCAAAACTTGCTACAAAATATGTTAGTATTCATTGAATGGAGGATGATGGACTTTCACATATCAGTCTATTCATTCTTCCAAACATACAACATAAGCGAGAAACCAAGGCCATGCAATTTGGTCTCAGAAAACCTCTGAGATAAAGAGCTCTACAACATATTTTTTAACAGAAACAGGTTTACTAACCCACTACTTATCTTCATTGAGGCATGTTCTGAACATGAAAACAACATGTCCAAGAGATGTACCATTACCACACAACCAATTATACCCATCCCAAAAAACCTCCACCACAAATCCATCTACAAGATTTGTACAATTGCCCCTAAACTTCCACTTAAGCTTCTTCACTTGCATCACAGTTTTGCTATCGATTCGAATCGAAAGACACGGATCGCTAACAATGTGTCACATTCAATTACAAGATCATAAACTTGACCATTGTCACAAAACACAGCCTTGTTGCCAAACAAACTCTTACCAAAAACTTGTTCTTTTTTAGCAACAAAAACTGCATTACAAGATAAAGGGATAGCATTAGTCTTCTTAAATGCATTTTTCTTCAAATCTCCAAGAAGCATAACTATGTGCCGATCTAAAACTACACATACATAGAACCCTTCCAATGGTTCAGGACTAGCACCAAATTTAGCAGAAGAAAAGTCCCAGAACATATCAATTTTACAAGAATAAGCTTGTAAACTCTTACAACCCCTTCTCTTAGAAAACACATATTGTTTGATATCTAACTTACAGAGACATTGATTTGAAGAATCATCTATCCCAACACTAAGACCTTGGCCCATCAAACTTTTACTCCTTGTGATGCTAATCAAGCATGATTTACCTTTCATGATGCATTGGTATACACATATAACCAAATTATGTGCATGTTTGGTGGAGATTGAATTTGGAGATGAAAAGTCTGCAACTTGAATTGCATTTTCGCCAAAACCGGAAGGGAAATCCTTCATTTTTGGACCAACTTCAAGCTTTTTAGATTTGATAACAGAACAAGCAGTTGAAGTTTGTTCTTACTTCTTATGATGCAGCAGAAAGCATCTGAGAAAGACAGAGTTGTTGTTGGGTATTCCAAGTGTGAATGAAGAAGTCTCATATTGTGCAAGAATGGATGAGTTAAAGAGCATATAAGTGGATGGACTCATAGACCTAATGCCTTAATATTTTGGGTCAAGATGTGGTGTCAAACCCACTTCTATGCTTTTTTCACTTAGCTCATGGAGGAATGTTGTAACCCATGGATGAAGATCACCCAACAAGTGGTATCAGAGCCGATGGTTCGACGACTCAACGGAGTATGGAAGCGACAAGTGGTCGGTAGATCCATGAGGGATCTTTGTGTCGAAAGTCTTCCTGATGAGAGGTCAAGGCAACGTGTTCAGTTGATGAAAGGATAAGCCAACGGCGATGCAAGTAGATAAAAAACTGATGGGAATTCACACTTGAGAGGGAGATGTTGGGTATTCCAAGTGTGAATGAATAAGTCTCACATTGGGCAAGAATGGATGAGTTAAAGAGCATATAAGTGGATAGACCCATAGAACTAATGCCTTAAGGTTTTGGGTCAAGATGTGGTGTCAAGCCCACTTTTATGCTTCTTTCACTTAGCCTATGGAGGAATGTTGTAACCCATGTATAAAGATCACCCAACAATTGTAATGTTGAATCTATGTTATGCTGAGAGAAAAGAAGAAAAGGGGCGTATGCAAATGGAAGTGCAAGTTGCGAGATATATAAGTTGTTAGGAATACTTGAAATATGTTATTTTATTAGTCTCACATTGTCTAGTATTGGAATAAAGTAAAGTAACCAATGTTATATATTGGACTCAAGTCCCTTGTTATAATGTGCACCAAATAGAAACACTTCATGGGCAGGTGGGCTCATAGGTGTGCTAGAGTTTGTAATCTTTATTCTCTAATAATATCTTGGTAGCCGCTCAGCTCTCCTGAGGACGTAGGCACAATTGACTGAACCCCGTTAACAAATTCTCTTATTCATTCTCTTCCATTTATTTTATGCCTTTATTTGATTGTTTGTGGTCAACATTGTGCAACGATCGCTTCCGTTGTACCAACAATGCCTTGTTGGACCAGGCTGTGACCAGGGAGCCTCCAACCACCGGAGAGTTCCATTGTTACATGGGTATGGGAAGAGTGAAGAGTCACAAGTGAGACACCACGTTTTGAACCAAAACCTTAAGGCATTAGTTCCATGAGTTTTTCCTTCTTATAAATTCTTTCATTTCTCCTCGCATATCCAATGTGAGACTTCACACTTGAATAAACCTAACAATCCCCCCCTCAAGTGCGCGTACCACACACTTTTCGTCCGCTCCCCTTAAGTCCACCATGTCCCAGCTAAACCATCGGCTCTGATACCACTTGTTGGACATTACTGCAACCGAAGAGCCTCCAACCACCGGGGAGTTCCATTGTTACGTGTGTATGAAAGAGTGAATAGTCACAAGTGAGACACCACATCTTGAACCAAAACCTTAAGGCATTAGTTCCATTGGTATTTCTTACTTATAAATTTTTTCACTCCTTCACGCATATCCAATGTGTGACTTCACACTTGAATGAACTCAATACAAGTTATAGTTGGGGGGAAGAATGTAGGAAGTAGATAACATGATCCGAGAGAAACAGAAAAAAAACAAAACTTGCTTCACCGTCAATGCCTCACCAAATCTCCGACAAATCATTTTTAAACACCTTCAGGAGAAAAATATAACAAAAACAGTTGGAATAAAAAGAAACTAAATACATATAACATATAAATTGAGATGATTCAAATCTCAAGTTCCACTTTTGATATGAGAGAAAGAATAATATAATTCATAAATAGAAAATGCTTGTAAAATCTTTCACTTAAATTTTTAATTATATAATATATTTGAGCTCTTCATTCTTCTCGTATCTCAATAATAATAAACTCTCAATAATTGGAAGCTCCTCACTAAAATAAGTGTAAAGTCCCACGTGAAACCATTGAACCATTTTATTCAATAGAGGGACTAATTTGAAACGTGAAAGTATTGTTTTTTTAGAATAAGAAAGTCACTGCATAAAAAAATTATATAAATTTCATTAAGACTTTGAGTTATTAATAAGTTAAATTTTATTAAAAAACCTAAATTATTTTTAGATATTGAAAGTACAAATTATATAAATATAGAATTAAAACTAAAATCTCGTTAGGTATCCACTACTAATATAGATGCCTGCAAATGTTACGGTTTTTGGGAACAGGGAAATACTCCGCAGCTCACACTCGTTGCCACCCTTAGTCCAAGAACTTAAGGCCTCTATCTTAAACTTTAAGGACATATTATTTTTCCGCTAGAGCACATCAAATGTACTATAAAGTATGTCACTCCATGTAGCTTTGTTCGTAATTAGTTGAAAAAAATTCATTTAAAATAAAAAATTAATAAAGTATGGCACATGGTACATTTTTATAGACATAAGTTTTTTTCCACCCCTTTCTCACACCCCTTTCCCACACCCCATTACTCTAAGATTCTCTTATTTTGCCATCTGTATTAAAAGAGTTCAAGTCAGAGGATTCAGAAACGGTTCCTCGGAAGTGGAACCCACAAACTCGTGTAAAGGCAAGCACGTTCTCACAAAGAGGCATCCATGTGTTACATACCTACCTGTATAACTAGTGTATTGTACATTCGTTAGCTTCATTGTATAAATTCCAAGTTCATTCGCAGTTGTCTAATTAAGTAAAAACATATGTTAAACACAAGGTAGTAGAAAGGAAAAGTTACAATCAGAATGAATTGTTGATGGTTTTATCCAGTTTGTTGTGTACTTTATAGTTACCTCTATTTTCGTAGTCGCACACATGAAGACCAATCTCCTGATTCCATCCTTCACCAACATCATGTGATTGCCCAGTTCATCACCCAAAAGTAAGTTAGTGTTGGGAGATCTTCCATGAGTTAAAATGAAATAAACATATCAGTGAATTTGACACACATTTTGACCTAAAAATCTTCAATAATATTTGTGTCCAAGTTAGGCTTTGCACCTTAACATCGGGGCAATTCAAAAAATGTTATCAAGATAAAATGAGATATGAGAGACTTTTATTAACTTGGGCCGAAAATGGTCCAGGGCTTGGGCATTTAGGTAGCCTGCATTCTAACATCACTCCATTCTTATATAAGTGTTTTTAATATTGAAACACGTGATTAAGAAATTCTATTTATATTTTTTAATGAAATTTATGTATTTAATATTTTTATATATATATTATGGATTTAATATGTATGCACTGATTGTGTAAATATTTTTTACACTGTCAACAAATCATCTATCATTTATATGTTAATCATTATTGACTTTCAAATAAAAGTAATAGAAATTAATAATGTGAATGATATACGGATAGTATAAAAAACTTTACATTATTGTTGCATAGATTTTAAACTTTTATATTATATAATGATATAAATGATTTTCTACTTATTATTTTTCATTAACTAGGTAAGACAAAGTTGTTAGGGTAATTGTAGTTGGTCTTAGAATTCTAAAAAAACATAAATAAATAAATAATTAATCCTAAAAAAAATTATTTAGAAAAGGGATAACATTAAGAAATGATGCTATTGATATGCTATCTAACTTTGGCTCAAAAATGCCTAATCACTTGAATTAACAGTTCTAAAAGAAAGACATATTCAACACATTATATTTGGATTGAAAATAAGTATATTTAAATATTTTAGTACTATCAATTAATACTAAATCTTAATTAAAATTAATTTTTTAATATATTATTAATATTTTATTGATTATTTCTATATAAATATGTCTCAACAAAAGTTTTTATACAGTTTTCATTAAGTTAATGACATCCAGTCAGTACTTTCATCTGAAGTACTCGACAAAGAGCTAACATGAAAATAATAACACTTTTACTAAAAATAAAAAAGTATGTTTTTTTTGTTAGTATAATCTTAAACAACACATAAAAAATGGATGGAGCTTGGTTATAACTAGTCCGCAAACTTAATGTCTAGATTAGTCAATAGATTTATATTTAAAATGAACTATGGGTGGATGAGCTGCCTAATATACTGTGGGTCTATCGAACTACGAGTCGAACATTCACTGGAGAGACTCCTATCCTTTGGGATCGAAGCAGTGATACCGATGGAGATAAGAATGCCAAGTTACAAAGTTGAAAGTTTCAACGATAAAGAAAATGTCGAAGAACTAAGAATCAACCTTGACTTGGTGGATGAGTTATAAGAGAAGAGGCGCGGGATCAGGCTCAAATTGAATGGATTTTCCTTTCCGACTACTCTCTTTTGTGCTCTTGAACTATTGATTTCCTTGTGCCTTTAGTTGAAGTATAGGTCGTCGATCTATCTTGATGGGATTTTTCTAGTAGGTAGCGACAAGAGGCTACATCAATAGCTTAAACTTGTTTTCGGGTAGGATGCGTTTGGAGTCAGAAGTTCTCTCTTTCCCAACCAAAAATAATTTTATGACATTTACCTATCCTTTTAATTTGTCTATTGTTT
The DNA here is from genome assembly GCF_001865875.1 of Lupinus angustifolius. Classification (NCBI taxonomy): domain Eukaryota; kingdom Viridiplantae; phylum Streptophyta; class Magnoliopsida; order Fabales; family Fabaceae; genus Lupinus; species Lupinus angustifolius. Next base: position 4,919,458 of record NC_032016.1, read on the forward strand.
TTAGACTCAGATCTATTCATGTATAGAACTTGCTTAATGGCTAAGAGAGTGGCATTAGAAATTCAAATTTTGAGTAGAATTTAAAACGAATACCTGCTTATATGTCACCACCAAAAGCAGGTTCTATCGTAAATAAATATCATCTCTATTAATGGAGAGACTACATGATTAACACTGTTAATCCATCATCCACTATTGATTTGTATTACTTTTGTTTGAGAGTCAATGATGGTTAACAAATTAATGGTAGATAATTTATTGATAGTGTAAAAAACACTTACACTGTCAGTGCATACATATTAAATCCTTACTATATTATTGTTTCATTTGTTTTTTGTGGTACTTATCTCTTCATTAATGAATATGATTTTTACTCGGTCCAAACAACTTTTAAGGCTTTATTTTGGCCATGCTTCTCATTATAAAATAGATATAAATATAGATGAATAAGCTTCCTAATTTCCCTATAAAATACCAAATAAAGCAGATCTATTTCCAATTTGTATTAACTTATGAGTATGATATATATACATTATCAGTGATACACAATTAATATAATGTATACTATTTATTTTTATCAGTTATATTTAAAATCGTTAGTAATTAAATGTAAGTAATAAATATTACATTGATAATATAAATTTTTTTACACTTTCAATATACGGATATTTTCTCTTAATTCAGCTGTAAGTGCGTTTTCATTCCTTGTTGGAAACTTTCCCTTGGACAACACCTCTTGTTGCAAACTTTCCCTTGGACAACGCCTCTTAAATAACTAGTTTAATATCTGATTTTTTTAAGGTATACCCTCTTTGATATTTTCATAGAATAATAGGGTACTATAATAATCCAGCAGTTCAGGAAAGAAAAGTAGTTGATATTCTAACCAACCATAAAAAATATATTTTCTTGTCAACATTTCATTATGCCCTTACAAAAATAAATCTTTCTTTATTCTAGTGCTCTAAAATAAAGGGTACCCAACCATTGAAAACGTAAACTTAGGGTAACCGTTACTTTATCATATCAAATTATCAATATATAACCCATACCCATAAGACAGGGAACCAACAATTTGACACTGTTATTCTCAGATCACAACCATATATCTACGTAAACTTTGTCTTGTTATTGTTCCAAATTATAATGAACATAGCCGTAGTTAACAGCTCCACCGTAACAGAGTTTGTGGAAGATTTAGCCACGTTCGATAATTTCGTGAACATTCAGTTTTCCATGGTTGACCAGAATAGCGACGGTTTGCTTTCACGTGATGAAATCCGTGGCGGGTTAGGAAGGTTTATGCCATTAGGTTCTCAATCACAGCCACAAGAAGAGATTGAAAGCATGTTGGGATCTATATTTGAGAGGTTCGATGAAGATCAAAAAGGTGCACTCGATCTTAAAGAGTTTAAATCATTAATGGTGGAGATTATGCATGCTCTTGCTCGTGGAATTGGTGGGTCTCCCATCACTGCGGTTCTTGAACAAGATAGCTTACTTATGAAGGCTGTTCAACATGAATTAGCTACACATCCATGATCCATCTCCTTTATGATGATTATTATTATGTATTCATTGTTTTTCGATTCCTCGACATTTAGTGTGAGGAGCCGCCACACACCCTTTGGGATTAGTTCTTGACCCACAGCATAGGTAGTACCAAAATATCTTTCTTCTTTTACTTACAGTCCTTTTTAATATTTTTCTTATTAGTCACTTGTTTTCATTTGCTATGATTGTAAAACATTGAATTGTTTGTTCTATGATTTATTTCATTTGGACCTTTAAAATTTTGTCTCATTGAATGTTAATACCAATTGTAGATCTGGTGAGAGATTTACCTAGATCTAGTTTAAATTTCTTGTAGTAATAGATTCAACCATTTCCACACTAATGTTCACTCAATCCAAGTCTAGAAAATATATGGTGGATGGGCTGTGAAGCTTTGAGTTCCTGAAATTTCCATCTTTCATGAAACAAAGCTTTGAGTCACTATTCTGGGAAGCTGTTTACACTAATCCACAAATTCTAATGATTAAGATTTAAATTTGGATTTGGAGTTTCACTATATGATTCCATCAGAATATGTTTTGAATTCTGTAGCTAATCTCATGAATCATGCAATGCTATTAGTGTTTGAGCACAATAGATTCCTTCACAACTACACCATTATAATCTTAATCTAAGAAGCATTGATACCAATATAAAGTCAACCATGAAAGAATAATGTCATATTACATCATAGCTCTCAGCAGTAGGTGCACGAGACTTCCACCTAATAATGAAACATTCATGTTTATTTTTCGAGTCCACTCTTATGCAATACTCCAAATAAGAGTTAAGGCTTATAATGAGGTACATGCAAATATGGATCAGAGAGGGAGAGAACTACATTCATTATGAAGAAATCTGGATTAGATGTCCTATTAAGAGTATAGAAAGTACCAGACATTTTGCACCATCTACCTGAGGTGAAACACACTAATAATGACTTGAATTATGTCTGCTAGAAGGACCACATACACAACATAAATTATTGCTCTTGTTCAGCGATCATTTCATGGAGCATTATCAAATTAGTTAAATGCAACTTTCTGCCCAAAAGAAAAATTAATATAATTCTGGACCAAGAATGTAACAAGCTGGATAGGATCCACAATTTATAGGATACCAAATTTCATAACTATCAAATACACTACTCTCCGAATAAGTTTATTGCAAGCCAGATTGGCTACTTTATCTGCAAAATTTTCTCATACTCGACTTAATTCATCTTTTGTATTTTCAATTTTAAGGTCATCATTAAACTCAACACCAAGCGCCTTCCGCAATGCGACCAGCTCTTCCCCTGCATCACAGATATAGGCCGAAGCTTGCCTGCCGGACAAGGTTGCACCTTCCATGCTGTCTATGTAGTCCTGAACAAATTAAATTGATAAAAGTCAACAACATCAGTGAAACTTAGATATCACAAATACTATTAATCATGAGAAAATATACTGCAATGGCTGGATAATACAGGAAATTTTTTAAGAGTAATTCAAAAATCGCATGGTCTGGAAAGTGAACAGTCAATACTCAATAGAATAAAAGGTTGAACATAGTTTAAAACTGTTTGGTAAATTTGAGTAAACCCACCACTAGGTAGTTAATGACTAGTTAAGTTTGATTAAGATGTGGATAAGCATAATAAAATGTACATAATACTGCTATATTATATTAAAAAAAAAGGTGCATATTTTATATCATTCGTTAATCCTCCTATACTTTCCACAGCTCAGAAACTATGTTTAGCACCTTCCATCTAATATACATTAGACACATTAGAATCTTGAGCTCCTGAATCATGATTATTAAAATAAGTGACAAGAAAAGGCATATATATGTGGTATGTCACAGTATATGTTGAAACCACACAACAAATGATCCCATTCAATCAAGTATAGCATCATTTGTGGTTTGATTGAAAGGAGAACCTTCACCATCTTAATTCTTTTTCATGGGTCATACTTGAACCTCATGGGAATTTAAAGATTAAACTGACTCCACTGTAAGATATCATACATTTCAGCTAAAACAAATCTTGGCATGCAATTTTGAGTGTTACATCTTATATGCATAAGACAAACATGGTTATAATGGTGGTTAAGAAACTTGAACTTTTACCTGTTTTGTGTATGAGCCAGAAAGAAAGAAATTCTGCACTGGTGTCTTTTGGTCAGGTCTAAATGGATCTTTACCAGGTCCCTCGCGGTACAGAGATTGCCCAATTTTAACAACAGATGACCAAGTCACTTCTAAACCTTGAGCTGATGGGAACAGTGATAGAACCTGATAAAGATTTTTAAAATCAATGTAAGGAGGAGAAATGCATATTTACCATTGAATAAGGACACAAAAAATAAACTAGAAGATGGAGCTTATGATAGAAACAAGAGTGAATGCTACACTGATGCAACCAGAACAATCCACTTGGCCATCAAATCTGAAGTATTAACAAATATGCACCAAGTGAACAAGTACCAATCCAATCACTAACTGCATTTTGTGAGACATGCAGATCCAATATATTTCAGTGAAAACATTTACAGGGCATTCACCATTAATATATCATATGACATTGCATGCTGTTATAACAGAAAATCTCAGCACACAATAAACACACTCCAGCTACCAAAAGCACGTGAATAATCTCGTTGGTCAGACACAAACTTCCCATGTCACCGCTAAATCAACAAGGAAAAGGTTATAACCATAGAATGGGAAATGGCACTTTTTTAACCTACCTGTTTTGCTACCCTTGCAACAATTTCATCATTTGGTAAGGGCATGTATGGATCACCTGGTGTCAGAACACATCTGAAAGATGAAACATCATTATATACTTTGAAGGTCGATATAAAATCAAATATATTATAAAAGTTGACGACAAAATTTTAATGACATGAGCAGGTAGACTTGGTATGAGAAGAACGAACTGGAAAAGCTGATGCATGACTTTATGTAAAAACTAATCATGAATGAAAGGGAAAATTTATGTCTGTTTTATACACATATGCACTTACTGGAGCAATGATCCTTGTCCCTCGATGTAATAATCTTCTGGAGATGTAAGTGCAAGGTCTGCGAAGCAAGAAAAATCTGCATCGGCAGTATAGAGAAGGTTATCTAACCCAATAGCTTTTCCCAGCTGCCTGTCATCCAGAAAATGAAGATTCATGAAGAACTTCAACAATAATGATTGAAGGAAAATATATAATCACTTATGCTTAAAACAAAAGTATATCATATTATAGTTTCTATATGGATAAAAAAAACAGATTATTACCTTGACTTTTCTAAATCCTGCAACTCTGTAACCCAACCATTGTATCTGAGCTGCACAGTAATAACAGGAACTCCAACTAGTTCGTATATGTTATTGAAAAACTGATGTTGCCTCCACTGTGATGGAAGTAATCTTTTGATCCCAGGGACATCACAGGCTGAAATCAAGTGAAAGACAGTTTAAGGCATGGGAATTGTTGCCGAAACATGTGAATTACTACACGAATAAATGATGAGTTAACTACTAACCAGCAACATAAGCATCAGCTTTCACAATTTTTTTGGCAGTAGCCTGAGAATATAAAAATTAATATGGTGTTAATGATAAATGTTACTTGAATTTTAATCAAGTGCGTAAAGACTTCAGAAAAGAACACATAAAGCATATCACCTTTGACAAGGATAGTCCTTTGACGTAAGTCTTCCCATCAGCGGATTTATCATAAAGTACTTCTCTGCATCCCCACCTAAGATGAAACCTGTTCCAGCAATGGATGAGAATCTAAGTAAGGAGAAATTTGGATAATCATAATGGCAATATTTTCATATGGAAAAAAAATCTACCTGCCCCCTCTGTCTGTGATGTACTTCCGGATAGGGCCACTCAAATAAACATCTGGTGAACCCTTCAGCATTCGCAAAAGAGAAGCCTCGGTCTTTGTGGCAAACAAAGCAAATATTGTGAGCATGCAACGGGCACTGATATTATCACAGTCAATAAACCCAAGGGCATAGGCAACTGGATCCCACATTCTTTGAATGCTCGTGCGCGTACCACCTTTGGATAAAAACCAATCTGAAAAACTAATCTGTAACAAATGTGTGCAATGGTCAAAATAACAGAATATGAAATTAAAGCAGAAAATTGGCAAACACAGTTGGTACAAAGTGAAACTGAAGATGCTTCCTATTTACTCATTGTGTTTGTGTGTACGTAGGTGGGTGCATGTGTGTGGAAGAAACCCGAAGTAAATCTGGGAACACATAATCAAGAACACCATTTGGAAAGGGACCAAAAGTACAATAAAATAACTATTCTCTTACACTATCCAAATTCCTTATGTCCTTCAGTGCACCATCTGGATCAACAACAGCTCTAACAACTGGACTCAGTGCAAGAGCCAGAGCATTTCTAGCCTTATCATAAGTCTGTTCATAAACAACAAGTAAAGTTTAGTGCAACGAGAGTCTCACCAAGGAAGATGAGCAAATATATCCCTTTTGAGTAATCAAATGTATTATATTTTAATATACCGAAAAGTATACAATATCTTGTTTCAATATACAAATAAACAGGATTTCTAAATGCACACTGTAATAGAATTTGCAATGATATTACCTGAAGCTGATTTGTAGTCAGAAAAGCCCTTATCCCATGTAATGGTGCTCCAACCAGGAAGCGAAAATCGAGTTCTGCACTAGAAAGCGAAGTTATTAACAATGCATTATGAAATTATTACCTTTCTTTTCATTACTTAATTGTGCCACTCTCGTGGAAAGGAAAAAACAAGAAAATAGTGAACAACAAACAAAGAATGTTAATGCTTCCAAAAACACACCTCCAATTTCGGCCCCTTTGTTTACAAAAGTGTGAGTGTGATCCTTCACAAGTAGATTGTTATCGGCACCCACCTAGTCGAAGTACGGATGAAGAAAAAGCAATCACATGGACAGGTACAATGAAAACGAACATGTCAAGTCAAGTCAATAAAAGGTCCTGTGGCCAAAATTTTGGAGGAAGAATACATATTTTATTTACGACGAACAGGCAAAAACTGTTTACCTTTTTCATCAACCGGAAAAGATTGTTGTAGCAACCAAAGAAAACATGCAGTCCCATTTCAATGTGGTTTCCTTGTTTATCAACAAAAGAACCAACTTTCCCACCAATGTTAGACCTTGACTCATATATATCCACCTGAATGAGAGAATGTTGAACAGAACATAGTGAATTAATTAAACTAGTTAGAAAATATTCTAATGCATTCATTCAGCATGAACACCACAAATACAAAAGGTTAATCAAAGAGTAACTACCCTTTGCTTCAAAAAGTCGATTGAACATGCATACCATAACATCCAACAATTTCGGAACATTATGATATCAGTATACAATTAACTATTAAGACAAACTAACAGAAAAGGAGCTAGACCTCATGTCCTTGATCCAAGAGTTCCACTGCAGTTGACATGCCTGCAAGCCCAGCTCCGATAATTGCAACCTTCAGCTTCGGGCCCCGATAGCGTTCAGGTTCTGGAGGAAATAGCCCTTTTGGCGCTGGAAAGACAAGGGAACCATTTCTTTTGTCAAACTTATAGTTCAAGATCTAAGAATATGTAAACCAGTTGCATAAACTCACCCTAGTTTGGAACCTGAATAACATCTTGCAGAAACCACTTCTCACCCAGAGACCCAAAAAAACATTACACACAACAAAAATCTCAATCCTTTGACCCAATTATTCAGGTGAAATAACATCACAGTTATAAAACAACGATTATAGAATAACATATTAAATTATAGAAGCCCCAAAACTCATGATGTTCATTTGGTTGGGCTTCTACTAAAAACATTTATCTTTGAAATAAAAAAATACTGAAATTCAGCTTTTAGGAGAAACATAATTTTTGCAGCTTTCATGAGAATCTGAATCACACAAAAAATCACCAAAATCATTTTTGAATAATCACTTTTTTAAAGAATGGATCACCGATTGAACACTACCCAAATTTTCTCTTTTACAAAACCAAAAAGAATGGATCAAAGGATAATTGAAAGGGAAGTGCACCATCCAAAATTGATCCCATAATGAATCAAAATTCTACACGATTAAAAAAATAAGTCACAAGCAGTGATAAAAAAAACTAAGAAGAAGAAGAAAAATTACTAACCATTAGTACTCATGTCAGAAACATTAGAGTCCAAAGAGCAACGAACCCGAGACTTAAGGGTCTTGGTGAAACAGTTTCTTCTGGTTGGGACAAAGAACCCAACAGAATCTCCTGCTCTAGTTACAGATAGTGAAGTTGCTGCGGGGAAATGAATCAAAGAAGACATCATTGAGAGGAGAGAAGAAAAAACAAGAACCAACTTTGATTGTGTTTCTGAGGTTATATGTGTTAGTATATGTAGTGATCTTAAGAATGTGCATGAATGGGCTACGTGTGTTGTACGAGATACTGGGAATATGTCAGCTTTTTTTTTTTTTTTTTTTTTGGTAGTTACAACTTTTCCTTATTTATTTTTTCACTAGAATCCTACCGATGTATTTGGTTCTTCTCCCTTCTAACAAATTTCGCTATGAAAAATATAGGACATTTTGGTCTTTCTTAAATGATTCAACAGATCTTAGACAATTATACTAACATTATGCTATTTTATAACTTTTTCTTTTAATTCAACATCGAATTTTATTTGATTTATAGCATAAGTCTAAAATCAGTATGCTTAAATATGATGATAGAGGTATCACTGTAGGTATGGGAAATAAAGATTTTAAAAGAATTTAGTTTATTAGAAGTTCAATTCTTTGAAGTTTGTGTTAATAAAAGCAAAATCATTTTATTGATTCTACCTCTTCAAACAAATTAATCTTTGGGGTAAGAACACCCTTAAAAATACTCGATTTATGAAGTATAATTTGTGATCGAATTGTTGCAAAATTTTGGGTGTCAACTGCAAATGGATATGCCACCAGCCAAAGCTATTGGCATCAAGAAGGATAAAGGACTAACATAATATTAGTGGGGTGCATTGTGGACAGCAAGCACTTTTGATACCTACTCAACCCAAACTTACCAAAACTTAGTATTAACCAATAGTGACACACAACACTTGTTGGGAGAGAATCATATCTTTGAAAGAAATTAGTTTATTATTCAAAAAGTAAGAAATAATTAGTAGTACAAAAAAAACTTAAACTTAACATTACTTTGTAATCTATTATTAAGTACAGTATTTACCAAGGAAGATTTTACATTTTTTTGGATCCATTAATAATTGTCAAAAGAACAATGAGCTTGGGCAGCTCATAGAGTTGGCAGAATGTGAGATTGCCCATATTCCAATAAAAAAAGATACCCAAAAAAAAAATAGTATATGCACTTATTTTTTGAATTTTACAAATTTATTTAATGTCTAAATTTATTCTTGATTGTTGTTATTATCTCTATTTTGGAGAAAGAACGTTTTTTATAAATTAGAGCTCTGATTTTTTTCATTCTACCTAAAATATGTTTGATAATAAGTAGCAAAATCATTTAGATAAATATAAATAAATAAGATCAACCAATAAATAAACAAGTTTGTGGCATGTACTATCTTTTTTATAAATAATATATTTCTAACTAAATTAATAAAAAATTCGGAATACATGTTAAAATTGTAAATATTTGAATTTAAAATAAAATATCCATAAATAATATAAAAGTTAAAATTTAAACATATTAGGAGAATAATCGATAATATATAAATGATTCTAATAATATTAGCTAGTAATAAATGACTATGTCTTTAAAAATATTTATCATTATAGTTAAATAATAATTATTGGTTCAATGAATTTAAAAGCATGCCAACCTGATGGTAGTTGAATAAAAAATGGAAATGTAATATTTAGAAAAAAGTAAAAATAATATATACTACTTTTCATTTTATGGAAACTAATTTATTATTCATAAATTTATTATTATAACTATAGAATATTTTTTTTATGCCATATAATATTTAAATTAAAAATAATAAAAAATGGCTCTTTATATTCGGATTAAAATTTATTAAAAATTGTGACTTCTTTATTTTGAACCAACAATATTACTAATACGTGGTTTTTTCTATTTGTTCATTATTTTTTATGCCTTAGCCATTGATATATTTACCAACAATAATAATGATCTATTTTCTACGTAATATCATTCTTTAGAATTGAACATTTACATTATTGATCGACATTTTAGCTTATACAATAATTGATCGATATTTTAACTATAAATTCTATGAAAATCTAATGGTTCATATAATTTGAACTAGTGATTACATCTGAACAATTAGATTTTTATAGAATTGAATAAATTGATAACTAAGATGTGGGGTAAGTATTCTTAAAGTAAATGAATTATTTCCCTTCATATAAATATTATTATTTCTAACATATAACTCAAATGTTACAATAACTATTACAAACAACTATAAAGTTTAATATTTAAATCTTTATTGTATTATTTTAAAAAATTAAAATTTTCATATAAAAACTTAACAATTTTGAAAGATATTTTTCGGGTTTGATTAATTTAACTGAGTAATGATATAATTGTCATATCATTTTTATATATTAGTCTTGAATTTAGTCTGATTATTTCTACCAATCTAAATATTTATAAAAAATCTAATATTAATAAAATAATCCCAGCCTTCTCTTGGAAAACTTATGGAAGAATTACTTGAAGACGAATATTATTATTATTATTATATAACGAAAATCATTCATATTAAATCATAAAGGAGGAATATAGTAAAATAATACACAGTTACATGCTATTTATCTTTCTATCCAACTTTATGTTCATCATAAAATATAGAAATTGTTTTATCTTACATGTCATGGTGATCCAAAATGAGATCACAAATAAGGGTGGAAACAGCCAGACTGCCTATCAGGGGCCTATTACCTGACCTATAACAGGCTAGGTCAGGCTAGGCTTTTTTCACTAACAGGTAGGCTAGACTTTCTAAAAAGCCTATTTAGCTTAACAGGCCAGGCTTTAGGCCACCTAAAAGGCCTATAAAGCCTAACAGGCCGGCCTATTTAGCCTATTTAGCTATATTATATAAGAATGTTGAAATTTATACTATTTTAATATAAGCAAAATTATTATATATGTGTAATGTTAATATAAAAATATAATTTAATTATTAGAATTAGATGGACCTAACTAAAAATAAGCCTATAAGCCCATTAAAATGTAGATATGATAGCCTATTTTATAAGCATATACTATAATAAACTTTTAAACAGACTAACAGGCCAGACCAGACTTTTAAACAGGTCAGGCCTAAGCTTTGAATTTTTGTTTAAACAGCCTAACAGGCCAGGCCCAGACTCCTATGTGCTATATAGGCTGGGCCTGTTTAAGGTAAAGTCTGGCATGCCCTAGCCTGTTTCCACCCTTAATCACAAATAATATGGTCCTATACGAACTACTAATTTCTCGTGGTGCATGGGATAGTAATGAAAATTATATATTTTTCTCGAATATATGACATATTCTTGTTAAATGTAATATTGACATCTCTTTTATTTATTGTCTTTTTAAATAAGTATTATCAAATTCACTTAACTAATATTAAAATTAAAAAACACAGTCGATCCCCTAAATAAAAATAATTAACATTGTGTAGAGAGCGTGGGTAAAAATAATAATCTAGAAATTTTCTTAGACACAATGATAATCACACGTGTCATTCCTCAAATCATTTCCTCTTTTTTGTTCATATTTTTGTGTGTTTTAATCTTCTTTTTTATCAAGCAAATTTAAATAAGAACAAATAAAAAGAATATATTTATTTAATATACCATTTAAATTTACCATAATATTATAGCAATTTATGATATCGTATCATTTAATTTTATTCATTCTAACTCTTATGCGTAGTTTTATTCATTCTAACTCTTATGCGTAGTTTCACGTAGGGGGCGCCAATGCATTTACCAAAAAAAATAACAAATAAAGGAGTTCAATTCCTCTCCAGTATCAGAAACCAGTACTGGAATATGTGGTTGAGAATTTTTTAAAGAGTTTTTATTTATTTTTAATAGATTATAGTATGTAATCATAGTCGTTAAAAACAATTTGTGGCCACGTGTCATCATCCTATCCAGCACTGAACTCTCCGGTACCGGAGAGGATCCATTTCCCAAATAAAGAGATGATAAGAAGGCAAGGGACGAATCTCAAATCAGTTGCAATTTTCTTGAAATAGTGACAAAAGTTTAAGATTGTAATATCTATATATTATAAATATAAAAATTTATACACTGATACATATTTAGTACATAATATATACTTTTAAAAAAAGTTAATAATAATTAAAAATGAAGACCGAACTAAAAAAATTCTCACACTGTCCCTTGGTGCATATGTTTTTTTCTTAAAGCTTAAAAACAAGAAGAAATCATTCTAGAGAAGCTCTCAGGCATTCTCTCTGAAAATTCATGAAATCACCACAAAGATCACATGCTAACTTTTCTGATTTGTATAACATGTTTTTTATAGTCGGATCAGTTCCAAGGATGTAAACACTTGTTTGATAGATAATATTCAACAGAGGTTGACTATGAAGAAGACAAAGCAATGTTAATGATTTGAGATGAAGTCCATTAAAAAACAAGAACATTTTATTGCGGTCTTGATTCAATCTCAGATGAAATCAATACATCAACAAAAGGTGAGTTCAATACAATAAGGTTAACACATTTTTTGTTATATATTCTATCTATATCTATGAATATCAATAAAATAGAAAAAAAGAAAAAGATTCTTTATTTGGGATTTTTGGTGAACTGTATGCATCAAAAGGTTCATATTAAAAAAAATCAGTATCACATAACACACCTCAATGATTAGTTGATAAAAATTGACACTACCAGTAATCACCACATGAGCAAAGGCCATCATGAAAGTGATGAAACCTATTGGTGTCTCTCACTATGATTTCCCTCTTCACCACCAATGACACATATTTTATTGCTGAGTGGCAATCACTACAGACCCTAATGTTCTTCATAATGTGTATGTTGGATCCAGGAGAAGTATTCAAAAGGGCAAATGCAAGAGCCAATTTCTCACTATGATACTGTAAATTTAGTTTCTTCTCATCTTGGTCTACAAACAAAAGGACATTACTTGTATCTGGAACATACCCAATTTCCTTAATTTTATGATTTAGTTTCTCCCACATTTTATGGACCTTGTCTTTCTGTGGATGAGAAATATTGTCATTTGCTACAAATACATGGACAGAATTCTCAATCTCAACCCAACTACAAGCTGGTTCCTTCTTCAATCCACTATCTTTCATTATCTTTCTAACTTTTGCAACATCCCTCCACCTACCAGCAGAGGCATAAATATTAGCAAGTAATATATGTGTCCCTGAATAAAAAGGATCAAGTTCAAAAACTCGTTCCGCAGCATAAGCCCCCATTTCCATATTTTTATGCATTCTAGAAGCACCAAGCAAAGCTCCCCAGACAGCTGCAGTGGGTTCGATTGGCATTTCTTCTATGAACCTCTTAGCTTGATCAAGAAGACCAGCTCGACCAAGAAGATCAACCATTGTCCCATAGTGTGAGACTTTTGGTAAAATGTTGTACTTTCTCATCAATCCAAAATAACGTTTGCCATCATCCAAAAGTCCAGCATGGCTACAAGCAGTAAGAACACAGAGAAATGTTATATCATTAACTTCAGTCCCAGCCCTTACCATTTTTTCAAACTGCTGCACAGCTTCCTTTCCAAGTCCATGTTGGGCATACCCTTTCAACATGGAATTGCAAGAAACCACATCAACCTTTACTAATCGATCAAACACCTTTTTTGCATCCCGGATGCTCCCCGACTTTGCGTACATGTGAAGAAGATTGTTGCCCACATAACCAGCTAGCTTCCTTCTTGATTTTATCACATGTGCATGAAGCCATTTGCCTTTCTCCAAAGATCCCACGCACGAAGAAGAACTTAAAAGTGCAGAATACGTAAAATCAGTTGGCCTATAACCTTCCCTTTGCATCTTCACAAACAAAGCCAAAGCTTCCTCTCCTTCGCCCATCCTCGCATAGCCACAAATCAAAGCATTCCAAGAAACCTCATTCTTACTCACCAGCTTCTCAAAAACCAATCGTGCTTCGCCCAAGTAGCCACACCTAGCATACATATCCACAAGCGAACTCCCCACAAACACATTCCCGCTACACCCATACTTCACACAACAAGCATGAACTTGTCTCCCGTCCTTATAGCTCAGAATCAACCCACAACACTTCACCAAACTCGACAACGTAAACTCATTAGGCTTGTATTCATCTCGAACCATCTGAGAGAACATAACAAGTGCATCCACAGCACGTTCATTCTGCGCATACCCAGTGATCAACGAAGTCCACGTAACCATATCTTTCTTCTGCATTTCATCGAACACATGGCGTGCATCATCCAAACTGCCACACATTGCATACATAAAAACAATGGAATTCTGAATAACAATGTCATCCCTGATATTTGAATTAAGAAAGTGATAATGCACTAATTTCCCTTCCTTAAGTTTCCCCAACTGAGTGCATCTCTTTAACAATGTATTATATAGGTTCCGGTCCGGTTCAAGTGAACCGCGGTCGATAAGGTCAAGAACATGTAAACCGGTTTTGGAGTTGAAACTAGGACGAAGAAGGTTGGTGTGATCTATAATAATAGATGAATTGTCGAAATTGTCCCCAGCTGTATCTGGAGTTGAACAACCCCATAGTGTGCGAAAGATATTCCAATGGCATTTGATAGGTTGAATGGGAGAGAGGTGAAACGATTTGAAGTGACCATAGAAACGGGAAATTGATGAAAGAATGTTAGGTTGGATCATAACCTCAAGCTATGAGCTCCATTTAGAAGAATAGAGAGTGAGTGTGAGAGAGGAAGTGAAACAAAGTAAATGGGAGATTGAGGAGAATAGAACGTTAATAGTAATACTCCCATCACAATTCTATATAGCATATAATCTTAAATTATGTTTTTTATATTTTTTAAGGAAATAATTCATAACAAGTGTTGGTTATGATAATTAAATCATTAACTTTTTAGTCATTTCTAGTATTTATCAAAATCTTACACCATTGAACTAATGCTTTGTTATATTTTTAATATAGGGAATGGAGTATCTCCTTACATAAGGAGATAAGTTATCTTCTCCTGCCAGTGAAATCATGATATGTGTCATGTTTCACAATTTTCTATAAAAATATTTTTAAAAATAAACAAAATAGCACACATGTCACATTTTTATTGGTTAGAGGAGATAAGTTATCTCCTTGTATAAGGAGATACATTATTCTCTTTTAATATATGCACAAATAGTTCATCCTTATGTATTTTTTTTACATAAATATGTTTTTCTATCTCTTTAATAAAAGTTATTTTGTTTTTAGTTATTGTAAGAATTGTATAATTAATACAAGGGTAGACTCATTAAATATAGAAAATAGACGAGAAGTAGGATGTATTGAAACTCTACATCTTGTATTCCATCATGACTATAATATTTATATATGGTTCATGTAAAAATTTATATATAATTACAATATTATTTATTATTTATTTAAATTGTTTTTTAATGACTCAATAATTATTAAATAAGAACAATAATCACTAAAACAATGTTATTAAAACCGGTTCAGACTGGTTGGTTCGACCGGAGAATCGATCAACCGGTCCCATAACCGGTACGAAATAAGTGTTGTGTCGGCTAAGCATTAAAACCAGTGTAAACCGTGTCAAAACCGGTGAACTGTGTCAAAACCGGTGAACAGACCGGAATTTGATTGAACCGGCCGGTTCATACATGTAATTTTAAAGAACCCCACATAATTACATACCACATAGAATTAGAAGATGATGATGATGCACAGCTAATAACTCATCTGATGACATTGGTATGTTTTTTATTGCATTGTCAGTTTTGGTTCTAATAACTAATTTATTTTATTGTTAACTTGTATGCAAATTGATGTATGAAAAAATGATATTGTTGTAGATCAATTAAATTTAGAAGATGATGATGATGCACAACTCAACAGTGTGAAGAATGTGAACCTAGTTGAAGACAACGTTAGTCAAGCTTTTGACTTAAATGGTGAAAAAATAGAACCTCAATATGAAACAACTTTGACTCCTTGATGTTAAAGTTTTAAATATATACTATGTTTTGTAGACTGAGTTATGAACTTGCGTCATATGTTTGGAGTTTGTTAAGTAAGACTAGTACTTGTGGATTACTATTTGTATTTGTAATTTAGACTTTGGATTTATTAAAGTTGTTTGTTTATGAGAATTCTTACTTTGACTATAAATATGGATTATAAATTTGAGTATCTACATATTAGATAATTTTTGTTCTAGGTTTACACACATAGTCATATATATAAGCATGTATGTCCGGTTTAATCGGTTTAATCCCATGCGGTTTAATTACTGAACCATTGGTTGAACCACTAAACCACTAAACCAGTACCCTCACTGATTTGATGACCGATCTGGTTTTAATAACATTGCACTATAAACAAAATAAAAAAATATTAGAAGGACGAAACATATCTATTTACTATTTAACAAAAAAAACTCCTACACATACATGTATCATCACCTCATTGATTTGACACATTATCTATCACATGTGTCATGACCTCATTTAATCTATGTTTTCCCTCCAAAAAATTCTTGTCAACAAACCTCTTTCATATACATATGTCATCACCTCATTGAATTGCATCATGATCTATGACATGTGTCATGACCTCATTGAATCTATGTTTTTTCCCTCCAAAAATTATCTTCTACACATACATGTGTCATCACCTGAATTGTCACGTCATCTATGATATGTGTCATGACCTCATTATTATATATGAAGAAAAATACTATCAATAATTCAAAATGATTTACATTATTATTATTACACATTATTTTTATAATCTTAGTACATAATATTAAACTTCCAAAAAGTTAACATGGTTAAATAATATTTTGCATAAATCATTTAATATTTTAGCTATAAAAAAGTTAAATATCTATGATTCAAAATGATTTACATTATTATTATAATATGAAGACATAACATGTGAAAATGGTTCAAATATTAAACTTCCAAAAAGTTAACATGGCTAAATTAACAATTGCCTTGAAAAAGTTAACCTATAACGTGGTTAAATAATATTTTGCATAAATCATTTAATATTTTGGCTATTGTTGACGTGTTAACTATCAATAATTCAAAATTAGTTACATTATTAATATTATTACACATTATTATTACAATCTGAATACATAACGTATTCAAAATATTAAATGATTATTATTATTATTATCTGAATACATAAAATGTTCAAAATATTAAATGCTTCAAATATTAAACTTCCCAAAAGTTAATGTAGTTAAATTAACAATTGTTACCTAAAAAAATTAACGTGCATAATAATTGTATAGGAAAAAATTAACGTTTTCAAAATATTAAATTCTAATAATGATAATTGCTAGCTTTTAAAATATTAACTTTTAATTTTCACAATCTCATTTTATTTTCATACTTATTCATCTCTTTCTTAGTTAGTGTACGAGAAAAACAATATTGTATTATCCTATGTTGTTCACAATTTGTTTTACTTTTAGAAATTTGCTTTACTAGAAAGACGATTTCTAAGAAATAATATGTCAATATTAATTAAATTAAATTGAGAGATGTTAATCCATTTTCCTCCTTAGCCAACAGAAAGAGAATAATTCGATTTCAACTTTAATGTCTAATTTTAAGGTGACCCACAAAATTAAAAATCTAACCAACCAAAAGCATGTTACCAATGATGATATTATTCGCATTAATAGCAATGATTATAATTATCATAATAATTCTATTATCAATTCTTGTGGAAGCATGATCATACCATTAATGACATCATTATTGAAGGAAATGTTCACTCTTCTTTCATCAATGCTATTTCAAGTAACAAATTTCATCAAAACTATTTCATATTTTGAAATTACTAAAGAATATATTATTAGCATTAATAGATTCTGAAGATTAAAAATCATAACTTTTTTTTGAATATATATTAGTATAACATATGAGAATATAACGAATGAGAATTTTCAAAATATTTAATTACTATCATTATATTATTTAATTAAAAGATAACAATGGTAGATATATTCATGGAAA